>NW_018246326.1:49193-55333 GCF_001263595.1 Phalaenopsis equestris
AGTTGCTGTTAAATATATATATATATATATATATATATTAGTAGTTTTATGGATTTTGTGTACATAAAAACTTAAAATTGAGAAAATATTTAAAAACATATTTACTTACCAAATTTTTTGGAAAATTTGAGAATTAATTTAATTTAAAGAGAGGTGGTGCAAATTTTGTAACTGGCGCCTGAGGCGGCATTTTTTAGAGTCCTGGCACCTGAAGTGCGACGCCGACCAGAACGACTTAAGACATTTCAAAAGGTGATTTTTGGTTGGTTTCCTTCTTAATAACTCCCAAAAGATTTTTCCTAAACCTATTTTATAGGGTAAAACGAAGGAAGAGAACATTTTTCAAATCCAATGGATTCCCACTCTAAAGAAACCGCTAGACATGGAATGTTCAACTAGAGGAAGTTTGCCAGTTTCAATGCGCAGAAGTTATACAATCGAGTTCTTGTGAAAAAGAGGCTAATAAAGGAAAAAGGATTTGTGAATCAAAGATTCAACACACTGAATACCAAAAGAATGGCAAAGCAGCTATTATCGGGAGTGTGGTGATTTATTGTCCCACTACCACTACCGCCGTACTTGTCCCTATGGTGAATGTGTTTTACACCAATCTTCTTAGAATCAAACAAGAAGTAGTCTATGTTTGAGGTTGGTGTGTACAATTCAAACCTTCAAGAATAAGTGATATATTTATGATTGAAAGTGTCCCTATTTTCCACTATGCAAATTTTTCTCTTATAAGAGAAAATATGAACGTACTCTATTGATTTCTTATTGATGAAGATGCAAATTGGGTAACCAAAGGTAATGGTAATGTAAGTTTTTCTTCATCATTATTGAATCATATATCTAAGGTGTGACATTTCTTTATTGCATCAAAACTACTTCCTACCATGAAAATCAATAAAGTGATGAAGGAAAGTGCTATTTTGAATTACTTCATTCAAACTAAAATACCTATTGATGTAGGTGCAATAAATGTCAAATATGTTTTGGGTTTGAACATCAATGAATCTACTACTAGACTGAAACATCCATCTACTATCTTGTTACTATGCAGTCAATTTCAAGTGTCTTATGAAAGTTGTGAAAAGTGTTTCTTCCTTGGAAGCATATGGACACAAAAGTTTATTGCAACTGCATAGAAATGGGGGATGAGAATGATGTGCATATACTAATGGATCAATCAACCCATAATTCATCACATATTCAACCTTACTTCAGTTCAAATGAACTTTTGAAAGGGATCACGAAGATAAATAAAGAGGTACAAAACCTTATGCATTCAATTAGGAATGTTTCTGAAATGTTGAATCATGTAGATTGGAGGATGAAGGAACATTTTGAACACATTAGTTTTATTGAAGATGGACCGGTGTGTATGTTCAAGAAACATGCTTGGATCGAGGAAGATTTGATGGATAAATTTCCTTATCGACCTTTTTACAAATTATACGTGCACTACCAATCCATGGGCGACATCCAAGAGGACGAGAGAGAAGAAGATGTCTGAACTTACTTTATGCACGAAATGCGTATTTAGTATTGCTTACTTGTGTTATGATGTTATGTTGGATTGCATTTACTTTCATTTTTGGATTTTATTTGTGTCAGTTGTTGAGTATTTTGAAACTTAGTTTTTAGTGTTAAGATGTATGGTTTGCTTTGGACACTGAATTAGATTTGATGGCTTGAAAACTGTCAGTTTGTAATTGTGTCAATTTTATATATATATGTGAGTTTTTTGTTGTTTGTGAAAATTTTGTGTTAGAAAAATGTTTAATTAAGTTAGTTAGAGGTTGACGTAATGCGGTATGCGACAGAATTCCATAGAAAAACAAGATTTAAAAAATTTAATTGTTAGTGACTGAGGCACCAAATTCCCGAAAACGCCAGGTTGGGTTAAAAACCGTGAAATAGCCTAGTAAAACTTCATTTTAAGTACTTGAGTCATCTCTTGCCTCTAAACCTCAACTTAGGGCTTGACATTGGGTGGTTTTGAGAAGATTTCAAGGACTAAAGATCTTAGATCTCATCTTGTCTTGGTAAGAGCTTCACTTTAAATTATAATTTTCTTTTTCCCCATGGATTTATCACACATTATGGAAAATCCAAAATTTGGGAATTTGTTTAAGAAGTTTAACAAAAACCCATGGTGACAATTTTCATACCAAATAACCTTAGATATGGAGTTAGATTTTTTATTTTGTAATTTATTTGGAATTTATGGCACCACATGTGAAAAGAGGAAAGCCTACGAGAGATTTTGATGCAAGGAGATTTGTCAACTATAAGGTATACCATAGCTATAATGCCAAAATGGGCTTGAGGAAATTGATTCAGGAGCGAGCAATTGCTAACCCAGGTGGGAAGATCGAGAGGTTAATTGTTACAAAAAATTGGGAGAGATTCTGCTACTTCACTACATTAGCTATTGTTTCAATAATCCAAGAGTTCTATGAACTTGTGATTTACTACAGATGATCAAATCTTCATGAGAGGTAAGCAAGTTTAATTTTATAGAAGGAGGACCAATGCATTTTATTAATTGAGAAATGAATTCTATTGTGAATATGCTACATTCATGATGACTGAGTCATCACTGGATGACGTAATTTCCTTTCTGACGGATGGAATGCAAGAATGGAAAATTAAAAATAACAAGAAAGTTAATTTATCCACTTCCATGATGACTTTTCAATCAAATGTATGAATTTACTTTATCTCTACAAAGTTTCTTCCAACAAATCTTCTTAGTGAAGTGACCAAGGAAAGAGCTATGCTAAATTTCTGCATTCAACAAATGAAGACATTAGATATTGGTGCTCTTACAGTACATAATGCTCAGAGATTCACCAAGAGTGTTATAGCTAGTGGTTTGGGAAACCCTGGCTTAATTTTCATTTTATGTGAACAATCAAAAGTAGAGCTTAATAGAGATGAAGAAAAGCTACAGCCACAAAAACCAATTGAGAAACACATAGTTCAAAGATTTGAATCATTTGCGGGTTCCAGTAGTGGAGGTATTGATAGACCTTCAACATCTACTGCAGAGCCATCTACTTTCAACTCTGCTTCACATGAGAACATCATGGAACAACTTATGATCTTACAAATATATATTGTAAATTTGCAAAATAGGATTGGAGGGTTATAAGAAAGGAATGCTTATATCGATGAATATCAGCAGAGGAGAGTTCAAATTGATATAGCATATCAGGAGGCGATGATTAGATATCAAAGGGGTGATTATAATGTAGAATTTCCAACTTGTTCTAGTTTTAATCCTTATGTGTCGGATTATGTTAAAGAGGAAGAAGAGGAAGAAGAAGAAGAATGTCATGATGATTATGAGGAAGAGGATGATGACTGATATTCTAGGAGTTTGTTATGTTTGTTTTTTTTTTTGTTTGTTTGATTATTTGTTTTCGTTAAAAAAGTTGTAATAGGAACTTTCATGTAATGTTGTACTATGGACTTAACTGTAATAAAAATAGTAGATTTTTATTTTTCTGTAGTTTTAGTTATTTTCAGTTTTTGTTTATGTTTTTAATTCTTAACAAATACTTTAAAATATATTTTGTTTCATTTAATGCTTTAAAGCATGTATTTTTAAAGTTAGCACTTGCATTATTCCTGAGCCCAGTTTCATATTCATAAATACTCTACAGGTTAGTTTTATTTTTATGCATTTACTCTTTTCTTTCACCTACAAAATTTTTGTACTGAACATTTTTAATTACTTAAAAATTTAAGTTTAGGGGAAAGAGAATTTTCTTTTAAAAAGAAGTAAACTAAATTTTATTTGTCCTCAATTAATTATATTTTTAAAATTAATTTAACATGTCCTTGGATATTATGATTTAACTTTAAATGGTTATATTTATGTTTATAAATAATATGGTACATTCAGGTAATTTTTTTTAATAATGAAGGTCAATCCTAAAGTTAAAGATATTTGGTATGAATGGATAATATTATGTTTCTCTATTTAAAGAAAAAGAAAATTGTATTTTTGAAGTATAAAGAATCTTAGAGTTTCATGTAAGAAGAAATGAATGAGACTTTATGAATCAAAACTAATTTGAATTTATAAAGTGAAGAAAGGTAAAATGTTTTAAACTTTAAGAAGAGAATAGTGAAGTTCAAAATCAGTAAAGACTATCTACATATAGTAGTCCTCACATGGAAAAAGAAAGGTTTGAAACTGATCCTGCTGAAAAGATCCTGGATATAAAAAAAAGAATGTAAGGAGAAGCTCGAGGAGTTGCCTAATAAAAAATTGGCTTCACCTCGATCAACTTGAGGATAAGACTTTATTGCATTTTACAATCTAGTATTTGAATATTAGCACCGTTAATAGTAATGTTTTCATGAAATTCTTTTTCATATGGATATTCTAACTATCATTGATATAACAAATTACAGTTCTTCTTAAAATGAATGGAGATTCAAGAACCTTAGATTTGATTACTAAGTATTCTTATACTTATAATTTTAATTTAATTTATTCAAAGTTTTTCTTAAAATCGCTATTTTATTTATTAAACTAAAGCTTAGAAATTTTTAAGTTAATTTCTATTTTAAGTCGTTTTTTTATGTAGTAAAAGATTCACTTGAGGACAAATAACATTTAAGTTTAGGGGATTTTGATACATGAAAATTATGTATTATTTTAAGTATAAATTTTATGCTTATTTTTTATGATATTGCACGTTAAAGAAGGGTATTTTCATGTTTTTGTTGTGGGTATATCAATTTTAGGTATTTGGAGAAAAAGTAGCAAAAAAGAGGAAATTTGGGGCCAAAATAAAGAACTTTGTGATTCTGGTGCACAAGGCTCCAAATTACAAAGAGCTGGCACTTGAAGTGCCTGAACTGACACCAGAGGTGCCATTTTACAAAGAAGTGACGTTTGAAGCGGCAGAATCGGCGCTTGAACCGCCAAAACCCAAAACAACGCAGGTTTAACTAACTTTGCACCTGAGGCCCCAGAATTGGCGCCAGAAGCGCTAGAGACGATATTTGACGGATTAAGGCAGTTTGAGATGAATTTTGAAGGCTTCAAATGGTTCAAATGCTTTGCAGAGTATTTCAATGCATCTAGGCACTTTGGAAGGCTCTTTAATGAAGGGATATGTCTCTTTAATGAATGGACATGCCTTTTTCAATTCAAAAGGTGTGACTTTTAGAGAGAATTTGGGAGGAAATTTTGAAATTTTTTTTAGAGTAGGCAACCCCTAATTAAAAAGAGAGGGATTCTAAGGTGGTAAGAGAGGTGAGAGAGAGAGTTTTGGTGGTGGAATGAGAGAGAAGAGAGAGGTGTGAGATAGAGTGAGGGACCTGGAGATTTTCTTCTGGGGGTTGTAAGAGTAGAGGGAAAGTGAGAGATTTCTTCTTCATTACATTTCTAAGAGATAATTGAGAGTGCTTGAAAAGAGGGAAAGTGCTTAAAGGGAACTTTTAGGGATTTACTTGAGAAGGAGTGTGAGATAAGTTGTGTCTTTTCTTTTGTTGTTTTGTAAACATGTTTTTCTATATGAAATTCATGTTTTGTTGTTTCCTTCTCATGAATTCTAAGTAGTCTTCTTTATCCTTCTCCCTATTCTGAGATATGGTTTTGTGAAGAATTTATTTTGTTTTATACGGTTTTAAATGTCAATAATTTGTAATGATTTAAACTTCAATATTCATTTACTTTTCTACTTGGTTAATTGAAATGTTAAAATGTGTTGAGAAACATATGATCCAAAAGGGCTATGATTTATACAGCATGGTGAAAGTAACATTAAATTTCATATGTGAGAATGTAATCCATGAAGAGTGCAAATAAATAAGAAAATTTACTTTGTTGGACGTAGAATTAGAGATTTTAAGTTGACAGATTAAGATCCCCAATTTAGTCTAGTTGATTGGAAACTAATGCAAGATTCTTAGCCCTTAGGCGAGGGAGAAGTGGGAGCTCTGGAGTGAGAGCTGGTATCCTCCCAACCTCCAGTTTTGGGACCAAACTCTAGATTTGTTAATGTTTTTTATTCACCTGAAAGAGGGTAAAGAATAGAATTGCTCCTATTTGACACAATACTATTATATAAATAAAAATAAATAAATAAATAAATATATATATATATAAATATATA
>NW_018246326.1:56282-59180 GCF_001263595.1 Phalaenopsis equestris
TATATATATATATATATATATATATTATTTTAATTTCTTCACAATCCATATACATATTGTAAGGAAGAAGGATGCTTTCCTAAATTTAAACTCTTCATCACAGAAACTTTGTTTAGTTTTCATAAGTTTACTTTAGAAGTTTAGCAAAAAGTTTAGCTAACTTAGTTCTTTTAGAGTGCATTTTAATTAGCATACACTCAATTACTACATATTTAAATTTAGTACTTAAGTTTTGTAGTTTAAAATTTGTGTTTTACATTATATCCATAAGAATTTCCAACTCCTTGTAAGATTGATACTTAGGACTCCATTAGAGTTTTTTATTACGTGAGCAATATGTGTACTTGCGTTATTTTTACGGGTTTAATATTTTTAAGATTTTAAAAGAAAAAATATTTTTACTAAAGTTAATTTTTTTGGGATTGAATTTCATATTTATTATTAGTGCTGTCGTGTGTATTTTACACTATTGAAAAATATTTACAAAAGCAACACACAACAAACCGCGCATCACCTTACTTTATAGTATAGCGGTTCTGATCAATTCAATTCTATCATTTTAAATGTCATTGATTCATCTTAAACGTATAATTTCAATCTTGAAAAACTCCAAACATCCTTGAATCATCCTTCAAACCTTATTCGGTCAGTTCAAATAATATCAATTTTTCCTTTCATACCCTTTAAAATATCATTCCTTGAATATCATGCTTTCTTTGTCAGCAAATAAAGTTTTTTCTACCCCTTTGAGCTCAAATTCTTTAAATCCTTTCATAATTTAACTCATTGCAATAATCATGAGTTTTCTTTTGGTTTCATGATCTTAAGAATATAATTAACTATGAGGGCTTGCCCTCGTAGGAAGCAAGACCGCATAAGTAATATAGACCCTAATTTACACTTTTGAGGTAAAGGAAAAACGCTGGTTTAGTAGACCGAAAGTAGTTTTTCATCACGAGGTGGTTATACCCATTTCTAAAGTAACACTCTTCTTTCTTGAGAACATATAGTTCTTCGCAATGTCGTGCCCTATCATCTAGATAGAATGTCTTTTAAAATACACTATGGAGTTGGCGAACGAAAATCACCCCACCAACTGCCTCGACCGGTCATCTCTTGTCACCCGCCATCCACTGTCACCACCCTCCCGCTATTACCAGCCTCTTGCCAACCCTTGCCACCACCGACCAAAAAAATATAATTTGAAATACATTGTTTTCAATTTACTTCAATCCAAAGAAAAAATATAAAGCTCTATCACTTATTTTACTGTGAAACAAACAACTCTAAAGTATTTTAAATATATTAAAATAAGAATGCCCTACAAATCTTTTACATTACATTTTAATTTCAACAAATGAAACAACCACTAGCAGTATAGCGTAGAACTTAAAAAAAATCTTGAAATGAGATCAAATAAGAGCCATCAGCAAAAGGTTTGGCAGCGACACATGTGGCCTAATTTACTTAATAAATTCTTAAATTATAATTACTATAACTAAATGATAAAAATAAACTAATTTCAAGTTACATATTTAAAACTAAATGAAGTTATCAGACAATTTTAAATAATTTAATGAAATGTAACCTATTTGTTAAACTGTCCAGGATCTAAAAACTCTAGAATTTACAAAATTCAGATTTATAAAGTATCAAATTCAGTTGAGTTAAATCCTCCAAAATTGCCAAACAACCACTTGGAAGATTGTATTGGTAAGGAAATATTTCAGAACAGAGTTAGGAGAAAGAGTGATTTCCGAAGTAATATTTGGCAGGTGTCATGCCGTATTGTAGTTGAGTTTTTTTTTTTTATGAATATGTCATAATAAATATATAATGGATAGATAATACAACTAGGTTGATCAACAAGTTGGCAGTAATAGGATATGCTTGCTCGAGATGGAGATTTAACTTGTATAAAAATCTATGCAAACAGATAGAAAGCTAGATTGAAAAATAAAAAAAAAATTGACCTTTTCCTCATTTTGAAATCCGTGGAGCTCTTATCGAGATTAACGATTGAAAGTTTGCCTAAAAGTTAAAACAGTTTTATTAATTAATACCTGCGTTAAATAATTACATTCTAGTACTTGAATATTTAAAAATATTTTTCTTTTCCATTCAAGTTATATACATTTCCAATATATTATTTCTATTTTATGCGAGCACCACATCAATAATCCCATCTCCCCTTGCAGCCACATACCTATAATGTTTGAAAAAAAATGATTTATGTTTTAAAGGATGACTTGTATTTTGATTCTCTTTCTGATGGAAAAAGTGACACGTAAAATATTAGGATTTTCTAAGTCACGTTTACAAAATCCATTCAATCAGGAATGAACTCTAGTGCAAATATCTAACCCGTAAAATATTAGGATTTTCTTTAGGACTTTCTATGGCTGTAAATTATAATTAGCTCCAATTTAAGAGAACATTCATAAATGCTAACCAACTTGTTCTAGCTACACAATAAAAAATAGTTTTTTGAGATCAAACTGGATGATATAGAGGTTGATACTTCTTCATATCACTGCAGCTACATAAGTACATAATCATCACAGACGGATTTTATTTGTGGGGTTTCACATACATTCCACATAATTCTTATATATGTAAATATCTAACACCTAAGCTTTAATATTTACTTACACGCAAATCTTTAATATGCTATTGTAGGACTAGATGATTGGTCATTTGTTGTGTGAAGATTTCCATCAATCGATAAAAAAATATTTTTCTTTTGAAAGATTTACATTCCTCTTAATTCCAATGTATTTACATATCTAACAGTTAAACGCAATTTTTTACATATATGACACCTTACCTATGTATGAAAAGTTATATTTCAATTTTTTTTTAAGTTATGATAATGTTATATTTCATGTGATATGAAAT
>NW_018246327.1:0-236 GCF_001263595.1 Phalaenopsis equestris
TGAAATGGGGCAAAACAGAGCTAAAACGGAGCGAACCGGTGGAGCTGCGCAGTCCGCGCGCCGACGGCGTCCAAAACGGCGCCAACCGCGAGATTTACCGGAGAAGACCAAAAAAGGACAGAAAATCTCACCAACGGTGCCCTCGAGCCCGCCGACGGCGCCTGGGACGGTTATGTGTCGAAATTCAACATATTTGTGTGTCGAAATTCAACATATTTGGATGCTTTTTGAAAGGA
>NW_018246328.1:0-1135 GCF_001263595.1 Phalaenopsis equestris
GAAATTCCTATTATTTTAGGAAGATCATTCCTTGCGACTAGAAGAGTTATGAAAGATGTTCAAAAAGGAGAATTAACTATGAAAATTAATGACCAAGAGGTAACATTTAATATTTTAAAATCAATGAAATATCCCTAAATAGAAAAAGATGATGTATGCTTTCGAATGGAAATTTGTGATTATTTGAGCGATGATCATTTTAAGGAAAAAGTTTGAAGCAAAAATAGAGAATGAAGATTTGAAATGTAAGGATTATCATGAAATGGAAGATGATCATGATGAGATAGATAATGAAGAACTGGATTATGTTCAGGAAAGATTTGAGATGTTAAATACTATAGAAAATGATGATAAAAGTCTAATTTCATCTATTATAAAACCTTCTAAACTTGGAATGAAAATTCTCATTAAACATTTAAAGTATATGTTTTTAGGAGAATTATCTACATTACCAGTTAAATTATCCTCGGATTTAAATGATTTACAAGAACAAAAATTATTGGATACATTAAAAAGATATAGAAAAGCTTTTTTTTGGTTGGACTTTAGCTGATATTAACGGAATCAGTCCTTCGATCTGTATGCATAAAATTTTATTCGATGAACAAAATAAACCTAGAGTTGATCCACAAAGGAGATTAAATCCAACAATGAAGGAAGTAGTAAAGAAGGAAATTTTAAAATGGTTAGATGCTGGAATTATATATCCAATTTCAGACAGTGCTTTGGTAAGTCTAATTCATTGTGTTCCAAAGAAAGGAGGTGTGACTGTAGTAACAATTGAGCATAACGAATTAATATCAACAAGACAAGTCACAGGTTGGATAAGTCACCGGTTGGCCAATTTGTATCGATCATAGAAAATTAAATGCCGCCACTAGGAAAGATCACTTTCCTTTAGCATATTTAGATAAAATGTTGGATATATTAGCTAGGCACAAATATTATTATTTTTTGGATGGATATATCAGTTATCACCAAATCTTTATTTCTCTTGAGGATCAAGAAAAGACCACATTTACTAGCCCATATGGAACTTTTGCTTTTCAAAGAATGCCCTTTGGATTATGTAATGCATCTGCAACGTTTCAAATATGTACGATGTCAATTTTTAGCAATCTGATTGATAATGGAA
>NW_018246329.1:0-859 GCF_001263595.1 Phalaenopsis equestris
GTCATGGTGACACCCATCTCCTCCATTCTTTCAATCTGCCTGATTTGTTCATCTCTTAGAAAAATATACCTGTGCAAATCATCTGTGACATTCCCTTCAACTTGAGGTTGGGCATCACGAATAGATGTAGCAACTCTAGTCTCGATGACATGAACATCCATGAAATCTTCATTGAGATAATCATTGAAATCAAAATCTTCATCATCATCAATGGCTACTCCGTGTTCTTTGGCTAACTCAGAAATTTCAGCTCTGAGCTTTTCAACTTTCATTTCAATTATTGCTTCTTGGAACATATTGAGATCTGGAGAATTTTCCTAACCATCCTCATCTTGTTCATCAAACTTGATAGCAATAGCTACAACAATGTTTGATACTTCAGACCTTTTCTTCATTCTACATTATTGCCCCATGGGCTCATTGAAATGTATTGGTACGGTGGCCTTGAGTATCCATACCTTCATTTTTGGCGGTGATGTCTTGAGATGAAGTGTCTCAATGAAGGCATCGGTATGCCGAAGCATGCTCTTCGTGGTGCGTACGAAATACAATATCAGGTGACTTCTTTATCTTTTATTTCTTTGGGGTTGTCTTACGAGCAACCACTAACGGTATCCTTGAACCTAGACGTGACTTAGCCGGTCGACGTCCTGCAAGCCTTAGAGTAGTAGCAAAATTTATGGTGGTAATGATAGTATCAACTCAACTCCCTAGACGGAATCTAACGGGAATACCGGCTAAAAAAATCTCAGTTGACTTCTGAGACTGTCAGGCAGACTTGACATCTATCAAAATATCTTTCTTCATTCGAAGGGACACTGTGCATCCCACTCGCTTAAGCAGCTCAACAACTAAACAT
>NW_018246330.1:0-208 GCF_001263595.1 Phalaenopsis equestris
TTCGTCTCGTTTACTTATCGAACGAATCGAACATGGATTCATTGATGATCCGAACACGAACTTTTCACGAACAACGAGTTTTTTTGAAAGCCCTAAAGATGGCTAGGACAAAACAAAAATAATTAGAACTTTTCTTAAGAAGATTCAAAAAGATTAAAGTAGTGTTCTAGCATTGTTAAAATTTTATTTGAATATAATTCAAACATAA
>NW_018246331.1:0-1759 GCF_001263595.1 Phalaenopsis equestris
TATATATATATATAAACTATTTTCATATTTTCGATAAAAATGGACGGAACAGATGTTCGCTTGGGTGTAATCTAGATGTAAGACTCTGAGGTTGAGCTCTGTCTATAAGACGTCGTGGTCGTCCGGTGATGTTGTATCTTCACTGCTGCAGCTAAACCTTCAATCTATAGTAAGCTAGAAAGAATTGACGTTGGATCTCCCATTTCATCTTCAAATTCTCTTGTTCTCTATATGATGACTCTTCTCTCAGCCTCCTCTGATACCACATTCTGAAGCGTTGTGGTCGGTCCTTTGCATCACTAACGTTGGAAGGGACTCATATCTTCATCTCTTACTGTAATTTAACTCTCCAATTCCCAGTTCAAGGTAATCTTTCCTTACTTTTCATTCTCAATATTCGCAAGCCTCCGCTGAATTCGACGGATCTCTCATTGTATCTCTTCCCGGGTAGGCTCGGGCATGTATCTCCTTGGTGACATGGCTATAGTTATGAGAGTAATTGTAGGTGTAGAAAATTTAATTTGAGGTTGCCTATTTTCAAAATCAACAAAAGGGGATTTATGTATGGTCAAGTTTGGCTATGGTTTAGTGGCATGTAGGAAAGAAATTTTTTTGGGTGGAGGCGTGTTGAATAGAGGCGAATGATAGGAAATCATAGGATAGGACTATGGTTGGGCTAGCTCTGCAACCAAATGATACCAGAGTTAGCTGAAACCACACCAAGAAAAATAAATAATATTACTAAACACAAATAAACAATTATAACCAACACATTTGAAAAGGAGAAATACAATAACATGACACAAGCAAACAGCACTAAAGTTTATCCCAAGTGTGGTTAGGGTCAGCTAGATGGATCAAAATGGCTTACAGGGGTGGCAACAACAAAGAAATGTTTGTGGCAGTGAGGGGGGTGGTGCAAATATGCAGCACAACAAATATGGTGGTTGTCATGGTTGATGGTAATGATAAGTCGAGGTGGATAGCAACGAGACAACATAAAAAAGGTGTTCCCTTGTTGTTTGGGCGATAACGACATAGTGAGAGGATTGGAATAGCTGGAACAAGGGGCGGTTTGGGCGGCATCAATGCCTAGAGGGAGGGGGAGGAGACTGGGAGGCTACAGAAAACATCAATCAGAATGTTGTTGCAAGAGTTTGCAAAGAGGTACACATAATGCAAAAGAGATAAAAGGAAGATAATCACCAAATAGAAAGGTGATGGCAAAAGAGGAAGTAGATAAAAAAAGTGCTAGAAAACGAAAGACTAGACCGAAGAAGAAAACAAATAGGGAAAAAGGAGGGGCAGGACTGAACCATGATATTGTAGCACCCATAGTACTGCGACTTGTTATATTTTTCTCCCATCTACCCATATAGGAGTTGGACTCCACTCCTCACAAAAGTTTGTACGTTGTCGCGTTCAGCTCCATTCAATCCAAACTTTACATATATAACACCATTAATAACAATACGAATCTCACTGCTCCGACACTGGTCGTATCTTATTACCCAACATGTCATTTTTAACGTTTCTGTTACAACTTCATTTGATTGTTTAAGACAACCAACGTGCCATTTTCTACATACATTTTAACACTTTAGATGCTGTTAATGAATATTGGAGTTTTGATGAGAACTATATAATTAACATTTTTTGAATGCTATGCATGAAACCCCATTTTTTGCTAAAATACAAATTATAAATATGCAGAAGGCAAGTAATTCAATTTCACATGCTGTGTAAAAGTTATATATAT
>NW_018246332.1:0-458 GCF_001263595.1 Phalaenopsis equestris
TCATGACCCTTACTCTGATTCTCCTTCAAAAGGTTGAAATTTTAGATGTCAAGGAAGTTTGTAGCATTTGTTTAAACCTGATCAAATTTTACAGCACTTATACTTCTGCTAATCTTGAAAGTCATGTAAATTTAGAAGAGGATTCAAATGAATTAATGGAATTACCTTTTGGTTACTTTTCTCCTTATGTACAACAGCTAATTCAAAAATTAATTCAACGGGGATGTGTGCCAAAACAGATGCTAAAAGATATGTTACAACTTGTTGAAAAATTGTGGAATGTTAAAAGTCAAATTCTTAACTTGAAAGAAGGTCTCAGATTTGGTACTATAGGACCAGTCGATGAATTAAAATTTTGCATGGTTGTCACTGATGGATTGGAAGAGGATTGCCTTGATGTAAGGGATGACTCTCGAGATCAATTAATAGAAGATGCCCCACCAAAATTTGAGGAAGAA
>NW_018246333.1:0-806 GCF_001263595.1 Phalaenopsis equestris
ATATATATATGAAAAGATATATGAAAATATGTATTGAAGTGATGAGCTTCTTTTGTAGCTCATGCAAATCAACTCATCAGTCTTTTCATTCTTCACTTCACAAAATTATTTTTTTTTTAGTTTTAACAAATTTTGAGACCGCCTGAATTTGAATCATTTGAAATCAAATGGACAATTTAAAATTAAAATAAGAGAAGTTTGCATACATAAAACACGATTCTTATACATTTATATATGTATCTAACACATAAAATTTGATATTTATATTTACAATATTATTGTTATAAATTAAACCTATGTATAAAAGAAGTGTTGCAATATTATGAAACAAATAATAATAAAATTATTTTTTATGTGAGGTTAAAAATATGAGTTACAAATACAACAACAACAAAGTCTTAATCCCACTACGTGGGGTTTGCTACATGAATCATTTTTCTCATTTGCGTCCTATTTAGTGTCATATTTTCATTTAGTTCTAGTAAATTAAGATCATTTTTTATACAATAAACCCAAGTCTTCCTAGGTCTACCTCTGTCTTTTTTAATACAAAGCGAATCTAAAACATAAGAACTATATTGATTATATATAAATGCTTATAAAAAATTTTAATCAAATTTAAAGTTTTTTCTACCCTTTTTTTTCTGAAAATTTGAGTTTTAAAGGCGAAAAAGTGAAGGATGGTTAATGAGCTTGTTCACGGACCATAACATTGGAGAAAATGAAATCAAAGGTTCAGCACTATGATAAGTTTGGATTCCATTCGAATTCATACTCATTAATTTTCCAAAAAAAATTTATTTTTT
>NW_018246334.1:0-372 GCF_001263595.1 Phalaenopsis equestris
TATCCACTTTCTCCTTTTCATTTTCTATTTCTTTTCGCACTCTTGTCTCTAACTCTTTTCCACTTTGTAACTGAATCACCTTGATTTGTTCTTTTTCTTGATCGTTAAGATTTGGTTCCATAGTACGTGGAAAAGTTCCTAATGTTCGGTTACTAAGCACAGTAGCAATATGCCCTAATTGGTTTTCAATATTCTTAATAGCAGTTACTTGATGTTGTAATTGATTTCCTTGAATCTGTAATTGATTTCCTTGATTCTATAATTAATTTCTTTGATTCTGTAATTGTTGACCCATGTTTAGTATTAGCTCTTCCATAGATAACCTCTTCTCCTTAATTTGAGTTTTACTGTTAAATCCCGGAGGATAAGAAG
>NW_018246335.1:0-947 GCF_001263595.1 Phalaenopsis equestris
ATGACTGCCCAAGACGATATTCATAGGCTTCGGCAAGTACATGTTCTTGATTCTCTTCCGCCAAATGAAAGTCAATGTCGCTACGAGAACGATGCCTTCGAATGTAGTTGTGAAGAGCCACCGTAGCAACCACAATTTGTACCTGCTTGGAAAACATGTAAGGAGACATATCGCGGAGTATCACCCATTTTTTCTTCCACACACCAAAACTTCTCTCGATGACACCACGCAATGATGAATTACGTTTATTGAACATTTCTTTCTTGTTTCGTGTAACGTTACTTGCACGTTCAAAGTCTGGTATGTGATACCGTGTATCAGGATATGGTTTTAGATACCCCCGTTGCAATGGGTATCCAACATCGACCAAGTAATACTTGCCTGATAAATACTAGAATTAATCTTGAGAATAAAACAAACTATTTTATGCGCTTATGTTCGAACATATCTCTCAGTGGATGTGGAAAGTTGTTAGTCGCACTCTGCGTTGCAGATCTAAAAATCTGACTATCGTGTGCGCTCCCCTCCCAACCAGTCATTGCAAAAGTAAAACACATGTTAAAGTCGCAAACAACCATAACATTTTGGGTAGGGCTACCACAACGCCCAATAAATGCAACTTTCTCATTATTCGGGATTCTTGCATCAACATGTGTTCCGTTAATTGCGTCGATGCAGTCCTGATTAGGTGAATGATAAGTAATAAAAAACCTCTGCATTGTCAAAAAAAAAAATTAACTGCTCTCAAGACATTACCTTGAAAAAGGGCATATAACGAACATCATGTGATATCTCTGCGGGTGTCCGCTCAAAATTAGGGTCTGATGGTTTGACGACAAGTGCAGATAAACTTACAAGTGTGTTCCATCCGATTGGGACATACCTGCTAATTGTCTCGGAGGAATGCTGAAAACGCTTGTCGGCACTATTTTTGGTGTGGGGTTTGC
>NW_018246336.1:0-3527 GCF_001263595.1 Phalaenopsis equestris
TAAAGAGATGAGACAAAGAATTTGAGTAAGGGAAAAAGAGAGTGAGAGTGCGATGGAGAGAGTGAGAAATAGAGAGTTAAAGGAAGAGGAGGGATATATATAACCAGTGGGAGAGAGGGAGAGAAGGTAATCGAGTGAGAGAATGAGAGAAAAAAAGTGAGAGAGGTAGGGAGATAGAATGAGAGAGTGGGAGAGAAAGAAAGGGAGAGATATAGAGAGATAGAGTGAGGATAGAGTGAGAGAGATAGGAGAGAGATAGGATGGAAGAGGTAATGAGGGAACACTTATCTATTCTTTCCTATTCCCACTATCCCTCTCAAGCTCTCTCAATCTCTCTACTACTCTTCTTCTATTTTCTCTCTCAAGCTTTCTCTATCCCTCTCAAGCTCCATTTCACTTTCTCACCCTTACTTTCTTTCTATCTTTATCTACTCTCTCATGCTCCCATCTTCTCTCTTTTTATATCTCTCTCCCTCTCTCTTCCCTTATTTTCTCTCCCTTATTCCCTTATTTTCTCTCTCACTCTCTCTGGTGATCTCTCCTTCTTTCTCTCATTTAATATTTCTCTTTTATACTTTCGCTCTCGCTCTCAATTATGCTTCTCTCCCTCTTTCTCCTTGTTAGAGGTTGAGTGGAAGAAAAAGAGATGGGGGTGAGAGAAGGAAAGAGAGAGGAAACATGAGGAAAGAGAGAGTGTGTGGCCATATAAAGTGAAAGAAAAGAGCAATATCTTCCTATCTCTCCAACCTCTTACTTTCTCATTCTCTTTCCTTCCCCCTCCCCCCTCCTTCTCTCGCTCTCTCACCACTCTCTCACTCTCTCTAAAAAATTCTCTCTCCAATCGTTTCAATGTTCTCTAATCTCTATAGTGATGGAGCAAGAGTGAGAGATGTAGAGAGAGTGAGAGCTAGGCAGAGAGCCTAAGTGAGAATATGAGAGTGAAAGAGAGTGAGAGAGGGAAGGAAAAGAAAATGAAGAGAGAAGATTGATATCTTTTGATTAGTTGGGTGAAGAGAAGAGAAACTGAAGAGAGAGATGAAGAGAGTGAGTGAGAGAAAAGGAGAGTAAGTTAGAGGATAGAATAAAGCTCCCTCCCTCGCTTACTCTGTTCTCTCACTCTCTGAGAATATCTTATTATCTGTCATTCTCTATTGCACTGTAGCTCTCTCTCTCTTAATCACATTTTCTTGTAGTTTCTTTCTCTTGCACATTTAATCTCACTCTATCTCTCTTTCATTCTAACCCTAACTCTCTCCCTTCCTCACTCAACTCTCTCCCTCCCACTCTTTTTTTACCCTTATTGACTCTTCTTTCTCTTTCTCTCTCCTATTTATCACTCTATCATTTTCTTTTCTATCTTTCCCTCTTCTCTCCCTCCCCCACTTCCTTTTTATCTTGCTTTGTTGCTTTATATCTCCACTTTATATCTCCATTCTCCCAACTCTCCCCCTTCTCCCCCCATCTCTCTTTTCTTTTCTACTCTCTCTTCTATATTTTATTTTTCTCTTTCACACACTCTCTCCTGCTCTTCTCACTAACTCAACTCCCATCCTTTATTTTTATCCCTCCTCCTCATCTCAATTACTTTATCCTTCTCTCTCATTCTCGCTTCTCTTGCTCCATCTTCTTTCTCAGTAACCCACTTTCCTACCCATCTCCTCTCACTCCCTTTCTATTTTTGACATTATCCTTCCTTCCATCCCCGCCCCTCTCTTTTCCCCACTTTGTCTCTCTGTGTGATGGAGAAAAGTGTTGGGAGAGAGAGATAATGAGAGAGAAAGAGAGAGGAGAGAGTTAGATAAATAGAGCAAAAGAGGAGAAATAGAGATAGAGCAAAGAGAGAAAGACAGAAAAGTAGAGTACATGAGAGAGAGATGTTTAACCTCCTTTTTCTCTCCCACTTCTGTCTCTCTCCCCATCCCTCCCTCCTCAATGAGATAAATAGAGAGATGGATGGAGAGAGATAGAGGGTGAGAGTGAGTAAGAAGGAGAGAAGAGAAGTGGTTGATAGCATAAGAGAGAGAGAGGGAGAAAGAGAGCAAAAGGGATAGAGAGATAGATGTCCATCACTCTCTCTCATGCAAGAGAGAATGATAGGGAGGGAGAGTTCGAGAGAGGAGGAAAGGAGAGAAATAAAGAGGGCGAGAAGAAATAAGTGAGTGAGATGGTGAGTGAGAAGGAGGATGGGAGGACAAGAGAGGGAGCAAGTGAGAAAATAGAGAAAGAGAGAAAAAGAGAGAGAGAAGGGGGAATAAAAAGTTGTAGAGGAAAAAAGATAAAGGCAAAAAGACTGTGTGAAAGAACAAAAAAAGAGAAAGAGTGAGGTAAGAAGATATTAAGAGAGAAAAGTGAGAAAGTTTGAGGGAGTCAGATAGAGAGATCCTATAGGAGAGAGTGAGGGGAGATGAGCAAGAGATAATAAGAGAAAGGAAGACAAAAGAAGTGGAGAGCTAGAGGGAGAGCAACAAGAGAAAAAAAACTGAGAGATGGAGAGGAAGAGAGTTGAAAGGGTGAGAGAGAGAAAAAAGAGTGTGTGAGAGATAGTAATGTGAAGAGGGAGAGAGGTAGAAAGTAATGTGAAGAGGGAGAGAGGTAGAAAGTAAGGGAGAAAAAGGGAGAAGGAGTAAGAGAAAAGAAGAGAGAGAGAGAGGGAGAGGAGAAATATAGAAGGTGAGAGATTAGAAGACAGAGAAAGAGTAGACTGAGATATAAAGAGATGGAAGTAAGAGAGAGGAACTATGTGAGGGTGGGAGATTGGTAGTGAGAGAATAATTTGAGATAGATAATAAGCAATAGTAAGAGAGTGATAGAAAAGGAAGAGCGATAGAGAATGAGAAAGAGATGAGGATATAGAGAGAAGGAGAGAAGAGAAGGTGTGATAAATCTAAGATAAAAAAGAGAGTGAGAGAGATAAGAAATTTAGTTGAGAGTTTGAGATAAAAAGATCAACAGATCAAGAGCAGAATAGAGTAAGTTGAAAGAAAATGAGAGTGAGAAAGGAGAAAGCAAGAGTTAGATTAGGAGGGAATTTTTTTTCTCTCATCTCTTCCCTTTTTTATCTCACTAAGGAGGAGGATAAATGAGTAAGAGAGGAAGGCGAGTTAGATCGAGTGAGAGAAGAAGTGCTAAGAGAATATATAAGCCACTCTCTTCTTCCTTCATCCCCTCTTGCCCCTTTCTCTCTTTCTTAATATCCCTCCCTCCATCAATGTCACATTTTACAACCCTCCCCCTCCCTTATTAACTTTTTTTTAACTTTTTTCTCTCTCCCTGTCTTCATTCTCTCAATCCAATGAGACGGCATATGTGTGGAGTGAGGGATTGGAAGATAGCTCCCTCATTCTTTCCCAAACAACCTCCCTTCTTTCTCTTATGCTCTTGCTGCCTCTCCCACCTTTCCTCACTCATTGCCTCTTTCTCCCTATGTCTTGTTCCATTACTTTCTCTTGCTCCCTTTAACTTAGAGATAAAGCGAGAAAGATGTAAGAAAAAATGTCGGGAGGTTGAAAAGGATAGAAAGACACTGA
>NW_018246336.1:3750-8735 GCF_001263595.1 Phalaenopsis equestris
TCTCTTTCTCTTCTCTCTTTCTCTTTCTTGCTCTTTTCTCTCTCCCTTTATTGCTCTCCCCTTCCCAACTCTCTCACTCTCAATAAAAGTGTGAGAGAGTTGAAGTTATATTGCCTCTCTTTCTCTCCCTTTCTAACTTCCCCTTCTCTAGTTCACTCTCACTTTCTCTTTCTTGTTCAATCTCTCTATTACTCTCTTTACCTCACTATTTATTCCTCTCTCTTACTTTCTCTCTTTCTTATTCAATCCCTCTGTTACTCTCTTTACCTCACTCTCCATACCTCTCCCACTCTTTATTCTCATTTGCAGTCCTCTCTTTCTTTCACTCTTCTCTTTATCACTCTCTTTCTCCCTTTATCTATCTCCCACTCTCTCTGTTGCTCTTGCTTGCCCACTTCTCTTCACTCTCTCTATCTAAACATGCTCTTTCAAGGTCACATTTTACAACCCTCCATTATTACCTTTTTTCTCTCCCTCTAGCCTCATCTTCATTCTCTCAATCCAGCGAGACATAACCTGTGTGTGGAGTGAGGGATTGGAAGATATCTCCCTCTCTCTTTCTTAAACTATCAACATATCTGCCATCTCCTCTCCCTCCTCTTTCATATTCTCTTGCTGCCTCTCCCACCTTCCCTCACTCATTTCTTCTTTCTCCCTTAGTCTTGACTTAGAGATAAAGAGAGAGAAAGAAGTAAGAAAAAAAGTGGGGAGGTTGAAAGGATATAAAGACACTGAGAGCGTGTGAGATCTCCCTCATCATTTCCTTCTGTCTACCTCTGCCTCACCCACTTCCTATCTCTCCCTCTATCTCTTTCTCACTCTCATTCTTTTTCTCTCTTATTCTATATTCCCTCCTACTCCTTCCCTCCACTCCCTCTTGTCTCACCTATCTTTCTCTCTCTTCTCTCTTGCTCACCTTACATACTCAATCATTATTTCTCCTCTCTCATTGTTTCATTTCATTTTTCTCTCCAACTTTGTCTTTATGCTCCTCTCACTCTCCCTCATTCTCTCTCTCTTCTCCCATCTCTTCTCCCTCCCTTCTCTCTCTCATTGTCTCTTTTTCTCTCTTTTTTACTCTCTCTCTTCTCTACCCTCCACTCTCTCTTACCCTCCCTCCCTTTCTCCTTCTTACTCTACCATCCTCATGTTTCCCACTTGTCTCACCTCTCTTTCTCTCTCTTCTCTCTTACTCACCTTTCATACTGAATAATTATTTCTCCTCTCTCTTTGTTTCATTTCATTTTTCTCACCAACTTTCTCTTTGTCCCTCTCACTCTCCCTCATTCTCTTTCTCTTTCCCCTTCCCCTTCCCCTGCCTTCTTCCTTTGATTTCTCTAGAAAGAGAAAGAGATTTAAAAAGAGATAATCAGAAAGAGAAAGTGAGACACTCTCTTCATACCTTCTCTACCTCTCTCTTTCTCTCTCAATCCCTCTTTTTCCTATTTATTTCTTGTTCTCTTTAACTTCTTTTTATCTCTCATTACTCTATCTCTCTCATGTTCTCTCTCTCTCTCTCTCTCTTAATCTATCTCACTCTCTCTGCCTCCTTATTTCTCAATCTCTTCATCCCCTTCCAAGCCTTCCTTTCACTCTCTCAACTCCAATTTCTCCTTATCTCTCTCTCTCAGACACACTTTCTCTTTTCCTCTCTCTCCCCCTCCCACTCTTCACTTGCTCCCTCACTCATTATCTCTCTCACCCATACCATAAACCTCCCTAACTCTCTCACAATTCACTCTTTGCCTCCATCTCCCTCTCCCAAAGAGAATGAGTGAGAGAGAGAATTAAACAGAAAGGCAAAGAGTAAGAGAGAGTGAGAGAGGTTAAAGAGGAGGTTATATAAGAGTGAGTGAGCGTGAGAGCATGCATGTCTTTCTCTCTTTTATCCCTCCCTCCCTTACACCCCCCTCTCACCTCTTGATTGCACTCTCTGCCTCGGTCTAGCTCTCTCCCTCTCCAAGGAGAGGGATAGTGATAGGAAAAAGTAGTAGGAGAGAGGGAGAGAAAGCGAGGTAGTGATAAAGATGGAGAGGAAGGCCAGAGAGAGCCAAAGATAAAAGAGAGAGAGAGAGAGAGAAACTAAATACAGAAAGAGATTGAGGCATACTCTCCCTATCTCCCTTCCTCCAACCCTCTATTATATCCTCTTCCTCCTCTCTCTCTCTCTCATTCTTTATTTCTCTCTTCCTCTCTCAATCATGCACTTCTTTGTCTCTATATCTCTCTTTCTTGCTCTCTGAGAGATAGAGGGAGGGGGGCCTGACAGAAAGAGAATGAGAGAGATGGAGAACAAGAGAAAGAAAAAAGAGAAATATAAAGCATGAGAGATAAGAAAGTAAATGCTTGGAATAGAGAGAGAACACAAGAGAGGGATATATAAGGAGAGATATAAAGTGGTAGGGAAGGACAAACAAGAGAGATAACATATGCATCTCTTTCCCTTCTTCACACTCTCTCTCACTCTATCACTCTATCTCTCATTTCTAAGATCTCTCTCCTTTTTCTCCCACTCTAACTCTCTCACCCTCTTCAGTAATATCTAATTTTTTCTCCTCTTTTCTGCCTCTCCTATCACTTACTTCCCTCACCCACTTTTCTTTATCTCTCTATTTATGGAGAAAAGAGTGTGAAAGAAAAATGGAGAAAGGAGAGGGAAGGAGAGAGATAGTGATGAAGAGAGAGCACAAGAGAAATGAGAAGAGGAAGATGCTCTCACTCTCTCCATCCCATTTCATCCCTATAACTCTCTCTCTCTCTCTTTTTAGCTCCCTCTCCAAAAGGGAGAGTGATAGCGAGGGGGGAGAGAACAGATTTAGAGTGGGGGTTAGAGAGAGGAGGTTGGAAGAAGGGAGAGAGGGAGAAAGATGGTTCATGAGAGAATAAGAGAGAAAATAGACTATGAAGAGAAAGTAAGGGAGGGAGGGAGAGAAGGTTCTCAATAGAGGATAGACAAGAAAGGGAGGCAGGCTTTCCCTCTCTATCTGTCTCTTGTTTTACCTCTCTCGCACTTTCTTCTCCCTTCCTATTTTACCTTCTCTCTATCTCTCTCTCTCCTTTGATTCTCTCACTCCCTTTATGCCCCTCTCTTGCCTTTACTTCTACCTGTCCCTTTCTTCTCTCACACTTTCCCTTCATCTTTCTCTATCTACTTGTCCCTATAATAGATACTCTCCTTACCACTCCATTTTTCTCATTCTCTCTCCCTGCTACTAGTTCTCTCCCTCCCTCATTCCCTCTCTCACCCTCCCTCCCTCCCTCCCTCCCTCCGTCACTCCCCCTCCCTCTTGTATTATCAATCTCTTATGTTCTCTCAATTTTTGTATCTCATATGTTCTCTCTTGCTTGTTCTCTTCTCTCTCTCACTCACTAACTCTCTTGTTCTCTACCTCTCTCTCACTCTCTCGATCTCTCATCTCTCTCACTATCTTTCTCTTTTGCTTGTTCTCTCTTTCCTACTCTTTCTTCTTTATCTCTGCTCTTTATCATCCCCTCTCTATTTTTCAACTCTCTGACATTCTTTCTCTCTGCCCCCACTCTCTCTCACATACACACACTCTCTCTTACTTTCTCTTTTGTACTCTCTCTCTTCCAATCTCTCACTCTCCCTTCTCTTCCTTTCCAGTTCTTTTTCTCTCATACTCTTTCTCAAAGCTCCTTCACTCCTTCCCTCCCTCCTACCCTTCAAAAAGAGAAAGTGGGACAGAGAGTGAGAAATACAATGATAGAGAGTGTGTGAGATAGAAGCATAAAGAGCTCTCAATCGCTATCTCTCACGTGCTCTCTTTCTTGTAATTTCTCATTCTCTTCACTTCTTAGATAAGATATGAATGATGGAGAAAGATAATATTGATAGGGAGAGTGAGGGAGTAAGAGAGATAAGATATAGAGAGAAAGAGAGAGTGAAGGAGAGATTGAGAGGACGAGTGAAGAGAGGGAAAGATAGATAAAGAGATAGAGTAAGAGTTTGAGAGAGCGTGTGTGATTATGAGGAAGAGAGAGTGTGAGCGAGAGAACTGGATAGAAATATATGTTGAACGTTTGAGAGAGAGATAAAGAGAGAATCAATATAGAGAGTCATATCTCTATTCTCTCTCCCTCTCTGCCTTCCCCTTTCTCCCTCTACCTTGCTCTCTATCTCTCTCTCTTTCAGACACTTTCTCTGTCTCTCTTGTACTCTATCTTTCTCCTTCTTCCCCTCCCTCCCTCCATCCTCCATCTCTTTTATGTCTTTCTTTGTCTCTCTCACTACACCTTAATGTTTTCTTCTCTCACTTTTTTCTCTCTCGCTCTCTCTACCTCTCTCACTCAGACTCCTCTCTCCATTTATTTATCAACCTAACTTCTCTCTTTATCTCACTTATTTAGATGCTCTTCTTTCTTTCTCTATCTCTATCTCTCTCTCCCATTATTTTTCTCACTTTCTTCTTATCTCTCACTAGAAAGAGAAAATTTGGGAGGAGAAGGATAGAGAGCTAGAGAGAGGTAAAGAGACTAAGAGAAATCGATGAAGATAGAAATAGTGAGAAACATATGGAGAGGGAGAGAAATATCCAAAGTAGGAGAGAGTTAGAATGGGCGAGAGAGAGAGAGGGAGTTGGAACAATAGAGGGAGAGACAGAAAGTGAGACAAGTTGATCCCCCATCTCACTCTCACTCACTATTTATATGAATTTATCTCTATCATGTGAGAAAGTATTAGAGAAAAGAAATTGAGAGAGTAAGTAAGATATATAGTAGTGATGTTGTGTTTGAATAAGAGAGAGTGGAAGAGATATTGAGAGTACAAGAGAGATGTAGAGCTAGAGAGAGATATGATAAATAGAGAGAATGATAGATAACAAGTGAGGGAGAGTCAAAGAAGGAGAGAGGAAGAGAACGAGTGGGAGGGAGAGAAATCTTAAAAGTGAGGGAGAGGGAGAGGGTGAAAGAGAAAATGAGAACAAAAAGATATTATGATAGAGCAAGATAGAGATGGAGGTAGA
>NW_018246336.1:8855-15292 GCF_001263595.1 Phalaenopsis equestris
GGAGAGAGAAAAGAGATAGGAGATAGAAGGAGAGAAAGACATCCAGAGTGTGAGAGAAATATATAAAGAGAGAGAAAAATAGAAAGGATGAGCAAAAGAGGGAAATTGAGAGGTAGAGGTAAAGTGATGGATTGAAAGAGATAGAGAAAGAAAGAGGGAGGTAGAGAGGCAAAATGTGAGAGGGAGGGAGGGAGCAAGAGTAAGAGAGTGAGAGAAGATGATCAATGAAATAGAATGAGAGTGATAGAGATATTGAGAGAATGACAAAGACAAAGAAATGAGGGAGGTAGATAAAAAAAGGGAGCATGAGAGAGAATGAGAATTAGAGATAGAGAGGTCGTGAGAGAGAATTGTCAGAGAGAGAAAGATAGAATGAGAGAGAGAGCAAGAGAAATCGAGAGAAGTGAAGGAGGGAGAGAGGAGAGAGCATGATAGAATGAGAAAGAGGGATAGAGAAAGAGGTAGAGATTTTTCATTCTTTCTTCTCTCTCCCTCTCTCTTCCTTCCCACAAGCGAGCATCTTTGCACATTCTCACTCTCTTGCATTCTCAATCATGCTCTCGCCCTCCCTCCCTTCCTTAATCATGCTCTCTCTTTCAATCTCTCACATTATCTCATGGTCCGTCCCCATCTCTCTCCTTCTTGTTCTTCTTATTCTCTCTCTATCTCTTTTCCTCTCTCTTACTTTTTCTCATTCTCCATTCCTTTCTCAACCTCTCATTTTTGCTTCTCTTTTTCCCACTACCACTATCTCCTTTTCCTTGTCACTTTCTCTCCATTTACGTCTCTTACTTTCACTCCCTCCCTCTGATTATCTCTCATATTTTTTTCTTCTTTATTACTTTCTTAGCCTCTTCTCTCTCTCCCTCCTAATTTTTTTCTTTACCATCACTCTATCATTTGCTCTTTGTAACTCTCACTTCCTCTCTCACTCACTCTCTCCCCTACATGCTATCTCTCATATGTTCTCTTTCTCCCTTCCTCCCTCTACCGTCCCTCTCTACCACTCTTACTCTTCTCTCTCTTATGTTTCTCTTTCTTCTTCTCTTTCTCTCACTCCCCCCTCTCTCTGTCACTCTCTCATTAGAAGGGTGAGAGAGGGGACGGGATAGGACCTATCTCTCTCCCTACCTCTCTATCTCTCATTTTTCTCTCTCTCTTTCACTTTCCCCCAATCTCTCTATCTCTCTTTCCCATCTCCCTATCTCACATTCTTCCTCTTACCTCATTCTCCACGTCCCTTATGCTCTCTAATATTATTATCCTTTTCCATATCACTTTTCTCTCCATCTCATTCTCTTTCTTTCATTCTCTCTCCCACACTCTCAATCTCTCTCGCTCGCTTGTCTCTCTCTCACTTTATTTATTTCTCTTGCCTCTCTGTTGGCCACATTCATCCTCTCTCTACATTGCTCTCTTGCTCACACTCTTGTCTATCCACCTATTTGATATCTCCTATTTTCATTCTCTCATTCTCTCTCACTCTCTCTAGCACCTCCTCCCTCTCTATCTTTCCCTCTTCCTCTCTCTCTCATTATCTCACTATCATTCTCTCTCATAATTCCTTCATGTATTTTGTTATTCTCTCTCCCATCTCTCTTTATCTTTCCCTCTCCCCTATCAATCTCTCCTTACAGCTCATTCTCTCACTCTTCTCTTCTTTTCTCTCTTTCACTCTCCTCTCCCTCCCTCCTGCTATTTTAACCCACCCACTATTTCAAACCCTCCTTTTCTCTCACTTATTTATATCAGTCTCTTTATCTCTTTTCCTTTTTCCCTCTCACACACTCTCTCTTGCTCTCCTTCTCCCTCTCCATCCATCCCTCCTCTCCCTTGATATTACAAGATAGAGATGGAGAGAGAGAGTGGGGGTGAGAGAAAAATATTAAGAGGATAGAATGAGTAATAAAGGGAGAAGTAAGCAAGAGTGGGTTATAGAGAGGAAGGGATAGAGAGAGGTTGAGAGAGAGTGTGTGTAAGAGAAAGTCTGAGAGCGAGGGAGAGAGAGGGGTTTCTCTTCATATCTTGCTCTATTTGTTATTTTTATCACTCTCTCTCTTCGTTTCTCATGCTCCCCTTCTCACTCTTCTCTCTCTCACTTTCCTCACTCTTTTCCCTCCCACTAACTTCTCTATTTCTATCTTTACTTATGTCTCTCTCTCATTTTCGATCGTTATCCTTCTTCTCAAACTCTCTAACTCTTTTTGCATTTCACCCTCCCACTTACATTCTACCTCACTCTACCTCCCTTTTTCATTCTATATCCCCCCCTTATCTTCCCCTTTCTCCCTCGCAATCACTCTCCCTCTTTCTCCCTCTTTCTCTCACTCCTCTTTCTCTCTTTCTCCATCTTGCTCTATCTCACTCTTGATTTCTCTCTCTTTTGCCTTCTCGCTATATCTCTTCTCTCTCCCTCTCCTTTACTTTCTCCCTCTTCCATCACCCTCTCTCCCTCTCACCTAACTCATGCTCTCTCCAGCTCAGAGAGAGAAAAAGACCCTCTATCTCTAAATATCTTTCTTTCCCTCGCTCTATTGCTATATCTATCTATTCTCATTCTCTTTTTCAATATCACCCCCACTCATTCTAATTATACATTTTCTCTCCTCCTCTTTCTCTCACTCTCTCCTTTCACTCTCTACCTCCCTATCTCCCTCTCTCTCTTTCTATCTCTTTTTCTTTATCTCTTTTTCTCACTCTCTGTAGCTTTATATATCTCTCTATCTCCCTTTCCTTCTCTAAGTATCCCTCTCTCCTATCTTTCTCACTCATTCTATTTCTCCACTTTCTAACACTCTCTCTCCCCCTCCGTCTCTCTCTTACTCCCATTCCCTTCGCCTTGCTCCTTCTGTCCCACTCTCTCTTTCCACCTTCGCCTTGCTCCTTCTGTCCCACTCTCTCTTTCTCACTCTCTCTAACGTTTAATATCTCACACTCTTTTCCCATCTTTCTCCTACTCTCCCTTTCTCTCTCACACCTCTCCCTCTCTCTATATTTCTCTCTAGCACTCTCTATTTCTCCTCTATTTATTTCTCTTGCTCTCTCTAGAAAGAGACGGAGAGATCGGGTGACAAAAAAAGAGGGAGGGAAAGAAAGAAGAAGAGAGCATCTCCATATTAAGAAGTATTAGGAGAGAGAAAGGTTAATATATGGATAGCAAGCGGGAGAGAGATCAAGAGAATTAAAGAGAAGGTAGAAGAAGTCAAAAAGAAATAATAAGAGATAGAGGGAGAGGAAGAGGGAGAAGTATGATGAAGGGAGGGAGGAAAGGGAGGATGGAAGGGTGAAGGAGGGAGAAAGAGAGTGGGATAGAGGTAGAGGGAGTGATAAAGAGAGACTGTAGGTAGGGAGAGTGAAAAGAGTGACAGTACAAGATATAAAAAGAGAGAGGGTGATAGAGAGAATATTGATTTCACCATTTTCCTTTGCTATCTTGCTTCTCTCAGTCATTCTCTCTCTCTCAAACTATCTCTCCCACTATCTATTCTCTCTCTCCCTCACTATCTATCTCTATGTCTACTCTTTATCTCTCACTCTCTCTCACTCTACACACTCCCTCACTCGCTTCTCCCTCACATTTTCCCTCTCATGCTCCCTCAATTAATCTCTCTCTCACTATTCTCTTGCTTAAATTTTCTTTCTTTTATCTATTACCATTCTCTTTCTTCCTCAAGCTAATAATCCCTCTCACTCTTCTGATCTCTATCACTCTTTCTCTCTCACTCTCTCCTTCTTTATCTCTCCTCACTCTGCATCTCACGCTCCTTATTTCTCTCTATCACTTTTTAGAAGAGATGGGTCTGGACGAAGTGTGAGTGATAGAGTGGGAGAGAGAGGAGAGATAGAGAAGAGAAGAGAAAATAAGAGTTTACAAGAGAGAGCTTGAGATACATAGCAAGGTAGAACTATCTATGCATCTCTCTGAGTTAAAAGAGGAGGGAGACCAGGAGGGGAAATTAGAGAGAGATAGAAATAGAGAGAAAAGAGTAAGTGAGAGAGAGGGTGAGAGAGGGAATGAAGACGGTAGAGAGTCGTAGAGAGAGACAGAGAAGAGAAGGCTAGAGGGGGCAGAGAGATAATGTAAGAGAAAGATAATTATAGATAAAGAGAATACAGTAAAAGAAGGAGAGAGAAGAATGTTATGGAGAGTGATAGAGTGGGAGGTAAGAGCAAGAAAGTAAGAGTGTGAGAGTGATTGAAGAAGGTGAGCGGTAGAGGATGATATAGAGATGTGGAGAGAGAATGAGTTATAGAGAGAGGAGGGGGAGGGAGAGAGAAATAGAGATAGAGAGAGACAAGAAAAAGAGAGTGAAGTTGTAAGAGAGATAAAGTGCATGCAAGAGAGATAGAGAGAGAGGGGAATGAAGGAGTCAAGGTGAGAGAGTGGAAGAGAGAGAGAGAGATGTGTGGATAGAGGAAATGAGAGCGAGAGAGAGAGATGGTAAAAGGATAGGGGAGAAAGAGTGAGAGATATAGTGAGAAAGCTAGAGAATGATGGGGTGGGAGAGGGGAAGAGAGATAAAAAGAGGAAAAGGAGTGGAAAGAGAGAAGAAAGACAGTGAAAGGTTGAGAGAGAATATATATGTAGAGAAAGGTGAGAGGAGAGAGAGATAGAAAAAGAGAGTGAGAGACAGAAAGAAGGTGAGAGAGGACAAAGAGATGTGCATGAGTAGCCCTTCCTCTTCTTTTATCCTCCTCTCACTCTCGCAATCCTTGACGCTCTCCCTCTTCTCTCACTCTCTGTCATTATCTCTTATTATCTTTCTCTCATTCACTCTAGAGTCGGTTATATCCTATCCTAGTACTTTTTCTCTCACTTGTTCTGACTCGCCTTCCTCTATTACTCATTTATTCTCCTCCTTAGTGAGATAAAAAGGGAAGAGATGAGAGAAAAAAATTTTCCCTCCTAATCTAACACTTGCTCTCTCCCTTCTCACTCTAATTTTATTTCAACTCACTCTAATTTTCCCTCTTATTATCTTTTTATCTCAAACTCTCTTATACATTACCTATCTCTCTCACTCTCTTTTTTTATCTCAGA
Organism: Phalaenopsis equestris; assembly: GCF_001263595.1. Taxonomy (NCBI): domain Eukaryota; kingdom Viridiplantae; phylum Streptophyta; class Magnoliopsida; order Asparagales; family Orchidaceae; genus Phalaenopsis; species Phalaenopsis equestris. The sequence continues at coordinate 13,897 of NW_018246336.1, forward strand.
TAGATCACACTTTCTCTTCTCTTCTTCTCTCAATCTTGTCTCGATGGGGTGAGAAATTTTTTTTCTCACTCTTGTCTCCTCTATCCTTTTACTCTCTTTCCTATACCAACTAAAAATTTGGAGATAAAGATGAGTGAGAGAGAGATAGAGAGAAAAGAAAGATTACAAGAGAAATTAATGGGAGAGATAGAAAAGTGTGAGAGAAGGAGCAATAATGAGAGGGAGAGAATGTGTGAGATATAAAAGAGTGAGAGCAATAAAAAGAATGTGAGAAGAGACAGGAAGAGGGAGCAAGTGTGTGTGTGTGTGTGAGGGAGAGAGAAGAAAAAGTGAGTGAGTCAGTGAGTGAGAGAGAGAAGTGGCGAACAAAAGATGGAACAAGTGAAGGAGAGGGAGAGAGAGGAAGAGCGAGCGCGGGGGGGGGTGTTTGTGTGTGAGAGAGGGAGAAGAGGGAGAAGCGAGAGAGACAGATTGGAAATGAGAGGAATGAAAGAGCAGGAGAGAGAATATGGAGCTAGAGAAGTGTGGAAGAAAGAAGTGTGTGTGAGAGAGATAGAGGTAGAGGGAGAGGGAGAGGGAGAGGTAGAGGGAGGGAGAGGAGGGAAGAAGGAGAGGAAGAAATATATAGAGTGAGAGAGAGAAAGAAGAAGAAAGAGGGTGTGAAAGAAGGAGAGGTAAACAGAAATGGTAGAGGGCATGAGAGAGTGGGAGGGAGGGTGGTAGTTAGAGAGATGGAAGGATAAAGAGAGGTGAGAGAGAGAGAAAAGAAAAGATAGAGTGAAAGATTAGAAAGGAATAGAAAGGGAGTAGAAATGAGGCAGGGATGGATAGGGAGTGGGAGAGAGACTCGATGAGAGTGGGAGGGGGAAGGAGTAAGAGTGAAAGAACCAAGAACAAGTGAGGTACCAAGAGAGAGAGATATATAGAGGGGGAGAGAGATAGAAGAGTGATAGAGAGACAATAATCAAGGGAGAGTAATAGAAGAGAGGGAACAACAAAGAGCGAGGGACTGAGAGAGATGAGAGTGAGAAGTGAGAGGGAGAGAGAGAAAAAATAAATGAGTGAGGGAGGGTGGTAGTAAGAGAATGAGAAAACAGAGAGGAGATAAAGTGAGCAATTAGTGATATAGAGAGAGAAGAAGATGGATCCTTGATGTTATTCTCCAAGAACTCTCTCTCTCTCACCCACTCACTCTCTTATTCCCCCTCTCTCTAACTCCCACTTTATTAACTTTCATTCCTTCTCTCATCCTCACTCCCTCTCTCTTCTCTCTATCTCACCTCCCCTCTGGTTCCTTTGTTTATCACTCTCTGATAGTCTCTCTTACGCCACTCACTCTTCTCTCTCTTTCTAGCACTCTCTTTTTCTCTCAAGCTCCCTCTCCTATCCTATCTCT
>NW_018246336.1:15324-31065 GCF_001263595.1 Phalaenopsis equestris
TTCCCCTTCCTCTTTCCCCATCCCTCTCTATCTCTCTCTATCCGCTTTTCTCCCTCTTGGTATCAACTTCTCTCTTTTTTTTCTTCTCTTTATTTTTTCACTCTCTTATCTCTTTCTCACTTACACACTTCCCCTCCTTTCCTGCTCATTATCTCACATCATTTTCTCACTCTTGTCTCTAATTTGCTATATCTTGCTCTTTCCCTTCATTCTCCCTAACCCCTCTCTCTTCTTCCCTCCTTTCTCTGTCTCTCTATTTCACTATCTCTAACTAACAATTGTTTTGTCATCTTTCTCACTTTTTTCTCCTTCTCCCATAGTTCTCTTTTTACTTTTCTCCCGCACTCTTCCCTCTATAGCTCATTTTCTCTCTCTATCACTCTCCTTCCCCCTCCCTTCCGCCATTTCTTTCTATTTAGCTTCCTCTCCATCCCTCCCTTATTCTCTCTTTTTAACACTACCTCCTTCCCTCCCTTCATCTTCTTCTCACACTTTATAACACTCATCATCTCAATCCGCTTTCTCATTCTCTATCTTATGCTCTCAGTGCCTCTTATTTTCTCTCTCTCTATCACTCTTTCTCTTGCTTTTATCTTACTCTTTGAACTTTTTCTCCTATTCTTCGCTATTTCATTCTATCACTCTCCAACATTAACTCTCTCAAACTCTAACTCTCTCACTCTCTGTTCTGTTACTTTCTCCCACCAAACAAATTTTCTTTTCACCCCACCCTCTCTCATTCTCTTTATCTCTCTCCCACTCTCACCCCTTTGGATGTCTATCCCTCTTGCTTTTACTTTATCTCTCACACTTTTTGTCTCTTTCCCAAGCTTTCTCACTTTTCCCCTCCCCTATCTCTCCCTCCCTCTCTCCCTCTCACCCTCTCTCTCTCTCTCTTTTACCCTATATCACTTTCTTTATCTCTCTCTCAACTTTCTCTCTCCTTCTCTTTGTTGCTTTATCTTTCCCTCTCTTTTCTCTCCCTTCTCGTCTCCTTCCATCCCACTACTTCGCTCTCAATCTCTCTCTCCCTTTCTCTTCTCACTCTTTCTCTTCTATCCTCTCTTGCAATCTCTCTCCCCTTCCTCCCTAACCATCCATCTCTCCCTCTCTCTCCTTCTCTCTCTCATTTCTCTCACACTCACATTTTAACTCTCTCCTTCTAACTCCCTCTCTTTTCTTTTGCTCTCTGTCTTTCTCTTATTATTCTATCTCACTCCATATCCCTCCTTCCCTCCCTCCTTCCCTCCCCCTCTCTTGCTCTCTTTCTTATTTATCTCTCACTATCCACATCTATATTTCTCCTCACTCCCTCACTTTCTCCATCTCTCTCGTGCCTTCAACCTCACTATCCCTTTATCTTTCTCTCTCTTTACTGAGAGAGATAAAAGGAGAGATTATGAGCGGGAAGGAGGGTGAAGAGAGAGAAAGAGAAAGATGGGTGCAGAGAGTGATGATGAGAGAAAAAAATAGCGAGAAAAAAAATGAAAGAAGAGAGAGTAAGAGATGATGGGAGAGAAAAGAGTGTGTGAGAGATTAGGAGAGAGTGTGTGAGAGATTAGGAGGGAAGAGAAAGAGAAGGACGATAGAGAGATACATAGAGAAAGAGAGAGAGAATAAGTGGCAAAGAGCAAGAGATAGAGAGTGAGAGATTAAGAGAGACAAAAGTGAGAAAAAAATGGAGGTAATGTGAAAATGAGTGAGAGAAAGAGAGTGATGGAGGGAGAGGAAATGGGAGTAAGGGAAGAAGAAAGAGAGAAAGAGAAAAGAGAGAAGGAGGTAGAGCAAAAAAAGAGTTAGTGAGAGAGCGAATGAAAGAGAAAGAGAGCATGAGAGATGGAGAGCGAGAGAAGAGAAAGTTAGGGAGAGAGAGCCTTGAAAGAGAAGGGGGAAAGTAGTGAGTGAAAAAAGAGAAGAAGAGAAGAAAGAAAGAGATATAGAGGGCGTGAGAGATATAGTGTGAGAGAGGAAAATTAAGAGATAAAATGTGGGAGAGAAGAGAGGGAGTGGGAGAGATTAAGAGAGAGGAGAGATATGGAGAGAGTAAGTGCGATAAGATATGGAGAGAGTGAGTATGATGTGCGATAAAAAGAGTGTGAGAGTAGAGTGAGTTCTAGAATGAGGAAAGAAAGCGCAAGGTAGTGGGGGAGGGGGTGGGAGATAAAGAGAGAGAGAATGACAAATAGATAAATATGTGTGGAGAGAAAGGTTAATATTTTAAGAGAGAGATATACAGAGAAATAGAAGGCATGAAAGAGAATGAGAGTGAGGGAGACAGAAGGGAGAAGTAAGAAAGGTAGGGAGGGAGTTTGGGAGGGAGAGTGATAGTGAGATAGACATAAATAGATTGAGCAAGAAGTGTGGGTGTTAGAGAAAGAAGAGAGAAAAGGAGAGTGTAAGTTTGAGAGAGAGGGTGAGGAAGATAAAGTAAAAGAGATGGAGCGAGAGAGAGAGATTTAGGGCGGGTGGGAGGGAGCAAGAATGAAAAAGCAAGCGAGAGAGTGTGTGAGAGAAGGTGAGAGAAAAAATAAAGCATGAGAGAGGGAAGTGAGGTTAAGAGAGTGAAAGAGAGGCTAGGAGGGAGTGAGGGATGGAGAGACAAAGAGAGAGGGAGCTCAAGAGAGAGATTAAGAGAGGTTGGGAAAGGGAGAGAGAGAGAGTACGAGAAAGGAAGCTGGTGGGAGAGGAATAGATGCTGAGAGGGAGATGGTGAAAGAGAGAAAAGGGTAGAGAGAGATATGTGGAGCGAGAAAGGGAGGGAGAGACAAAAAAAAGAAATCTAAAGTAGAAATCTAAAGTGAGTGAGATAAAGTGAGTGAGAGGCAAAGATGGTTTATGACAGAGAAAGAAGGAGATGTGAAAGGGGTACGAGAGAGAAATATGACCCCCCTTTTCCATTCTCTCTCCTGCACCCAAACTATTTTTTTCTCTCTATTCTTTTTCTATCTCTCCTCTCTCTCTCCATCTCTCTATTCCAATTTCTCTTTCTCCTTACCTCACTCTTACTCTTCATCTCTCTCATACTAACAACCTCACTCACTCCCACTCTCTTTCTCCTTTTTTCTCCTCCCTCTCTTTCCACCGTTTCTTTTATCTCTATCTCTCTCATTATCTCCTTCTCTCCATTTCTAGCTCTCACATAATAGAGGTAGGAAGGGATATAGAGATAGTGAGATAGATCGAGAGAGAAATAAAAGATAGTAAGAGAAGTGAGAGTCAAGGAAGTGGGAGAGGGGGAAGAGGAGGAAGGGAGAGTCAGAGAGATTGGAGGGATATAGAGAGAAGCAACGTCCTCACTCACTCCCACTCTCTTTATTTCTTTCTCACTCTCTCTCTGTATCTCTCTATTCCTTTCTCTCACTCTTCCTTCTCCTCTTATCATTCATCTCTCTCATACTAACAACCTCACTCTCTCCAACTCCCTTTCTTTCTTTTTCAACTACATCTCTTTCCACTGTCTCCTTTATCTCTCGCTCTCTCTCTCTTTAACTCTTTCTCCTCATTTCTACCTCTCACATGATAGAGGTAGGAAGAGATACAGAGATTGTCTAATAGAGTGAGAGAAATAAAAAATAGTGAGAGAATTGAGAGTCAAAGAAGTGGGAGTGGGAGAATGGGAGAAAGGGAGGAAGGGAAAGTTATAGAGAGTAGAGGGATAGAGAAGAGGCAGAGTAAGAAAGAGAGGAAGAGAGACAATGAGAGAGAGTTAGGGAGAAGAGGAGATGGGGCAGGGAATGAGAGAAACTATGAGAGAATTACAAAGGTGGAGAAAGGAGTTAGATGGTGTGAGAGAGCAAGTGAGTCTGAGCGAGTGAGAGAGAGTGAAAGTCAAGAGAGAGGAAAGTAGAGAAAAGAGTGTATGCCTGAGAGAGAACATAGAGAGGGATAGAGAGTCGAAGAGATAAAGTGACAAAGGTTGATAGACCGTAAAACTCTTTCTCCTCATTTATACCTCTCTCATTCTCCTCCCTCTCTTTCCATTGTATCTCCCCCCCCTCTCTCTCTCTCTCTCTTTCTCTCTCCTTCCCTCTTACCATCCCTGTCTCTCACTCTCACCTCTTTCTAAAGCTCTCTGTAAAACTTTTTCTGTGATCCTCTCCTTGTTCTCTCATCTCTCTCTAGTGATGGAGCAAGAGTGAGAGAGGTAAATATCAAGGATACAGAAGGAGCATGAGATAAAATGTGAGAGTGAATGAAAGTGAGAGAGAAAGAAGAGAGAGAAATTAGGAGAGAAGAGTAATATTTTTTTATAATTTTGGTGAAGAGAAGATAGTCATGGAGAGAGTGAGAGAGAAGAGAGATAGAGAGAGGAAAGAAATATAGAAGAGAAAAAAGAATGAGAGATTACAAGAAAGAGAAAGAGAATAATAAGATAGATAGGAGAGGGAGAGGGAGAGCAAGAAGGGGAATTGGGTGAGGGAGGGAGAGTGGTAGTGAGAGAATAATGAGAGAGAGAGAGAGAGAAAGAGGAAGATTAAGAGATTGAGAGAAGAAGAAGAGCAATAGATAATGAGAAAGAGATGAGGAGAGAATATGAGTGAAGAGAACAGGAGATAAAGCTCACTCATTATCTCACTAACCTCCTTGGGAGATAAAGAGCATGAGAGTGCTACAATGTGAAAGGGAGGAGAGAAAGCTAGATAGAGAAAAGGGGGAATAGAAAAAGCTTTCTTTTGTTGGAAGAGGAGAGTGCATGGGAGGGTTAGAGTTGGAGAGAGATGAGATAGAACAGAAGGGGAGGGAGAGCTTTATATCTGTCTTACCTCTCTCCTTCTATCTTTACCCCATCTCTCGCTCAACGCTCTTATTTTTTCTCTTGACATATGTCCCTATCTCTTTCTCCCTCCCTCCTAGCCCTGAGAGAGAGAGAGAGAGAGAGAGAGAGAAATAAAGAGCTCTTCCTCTTCTTTGATCCTCCTGCCTCTCACTCTCTTTCTTTGATGCTTTCCCTTTTCTCTCACTTTATCTCATTCTCTCTTATTTTCTTCTCTCATTCTCTCTCTCTCAAATTCACTTTTTCACTAAGTGAGACTGAGAGAAAGGTTATGGGATGGACATAGTGGAAGGGACTGATATTGAGAGAGATTGGCGGAGAGAACAAGAGGGAAGAAAAGAGTGATGTATATCTTCTCTTCTTATTTCTCCTCTCACTCACTCTGACTCTCCCTTCCTCCCTTGCTCATTTCTTCCCCTCCCTCTCTCCACAGCCCCTTAAATCTCTCTCCCTCCAAACTCTCCCTCCCTATGAGATAGAAAGAGAAGATATGAGAGAAAAAAATTACCCTCTCATACTCTAAATCTTGCTTTCTCCCTTTTCCCTCTTTGTTTCTTTCTACATACTCTATTTTGCTCTTGCTCTCTGATTTTTTTATCTCTATCTGTCATCTGCACTATCTCTCTCTCTCTCTCTCACTTTCTCCATTTATCACTCTATTTCTTTTTTCTCTGACTCAATCTCTCTTAAGAGATAGGGAGAGTGAGAGAGATAGGGGAGAGAGAAAACAGATAGAGAGGGAGAGGGAGAGAGAAGTGAGAGAGAAAGAGAGAGAAGGAGAGAGAGGGAGGGATAAACATAGAGAGGGAAAGCTAGAGAGAGCTAAAGAGAGAAAGAGTTGGAGGCATACTCTCCCTATCTCCCTACCCTCTCTCACTCATGCCCTCTCTTTATCTCTATATCTCTTTTTCTTTCTCTGAGAGATAGAGAGAGGGAGGGACACAGAGAGAGAGATGGAGAGCTAGTGAAAGAAAATCAAGTAAGATCAGGCAAGTGAGATAAGGGGGGTAAGTGATTGGAAAAGCGAGAGAATACATGAGAGGGTTAGAGAATGAGAGAGTTAAAGTGATAGAGAAGGAGAGAGTAGAGAGATAATATAAGCATTTCTCTTCCTTTTTCTCTCTATCTCTCTCACTCTATCTCACTCTATCTCTCTTTCTTTCATTTTTCACCTTTCTTCTCTTTCTCTTACTCTAACTCTCTCACAATCTATTTTGTAATCTCTCATTATCTCTCTTTTCTATCTCTTCTATCACTTTTTCCCCTTTCTCACCCTCTCATCTTTATCTCTCTATTGATGGCGAGAGAGAGAGAGAATGCGAAAATAATGAAAACCAGAGAGGAAGGGAGAGAAATAGAGATTAAGAGAGAGCAGCAAGAGTGAAGATGAGAGTTGATGCTAGTTGATGCTCTCCCTCTCTCCATCTCATTTCGTCCCTCTATCTCACTCTTACTCTCTTTAGCTCCCTCTCTAAAAGAGAGTGATAGTGAGGGAGAGAGAGAGAGAATAGATAGACAAAAGAGGTAGAGAGAGGTTTGGACGGAGGGAGAGAGGGAGAGAGATAGATGGTTAATGAGAGAATAAGAGGAGAAACATAAAGAGAGTGTCTGTGAAAAGAAAGTGTGACAGTTAGAAAGTGAAGAAAGAGATGAGAGCTTTGCAGAGATGATGGTAAGAGATAACAAGAGTGAGAGAGCAAGAGATAAAAAGAGAGATAGGGAGAGTGAGAGAAGACGAAGAGCTAGATAGATTGCAAGAGGGGAGAGGAAGGGGCAAAGAGGGATAAGGAGGGACAAAGAGGGGGTGAGAAGAACAAGACATGAATAAAGAGATAGTGAGAGGTGAGATGGAGAAATATATGAGAGAAAGATAGAGGGAGAGTAGTTTGGGAAAGAGAGGGTGAGGAAAATGGAGGGAGGGAGGAGGGAAAAATAAAAGAGATTAAGTGAGAGAGAAAGACAGAGAGAGAAGGGAGTGGGAGAGAGAGAACAGTAAAGCAGGAGGCATTGATAGGTAGGAAGAGACAATGAGGAATAGAGAGAAAGGAAGGGGGAGGTATGGGAGAGAGAGAAACAAGAGAGATAGAAATCAAGATAGATGGAGAGCTAGAAAGATGAGAATGAGAGAAGAAGAGAGATGGAGATATAAAAATATATGGAGGGTGAGAGATAGCAAGAAAGAGAGAGAGAGATATTAAGAGAGTGATGGAAACTAAGTGAGATGCAGAGAAAAAAGTGTGAGAGAAAGGGAGTGGGAGAGAAAATAAGAGAGATGTATAGTGAAAAAGAGATGCCTCAGCGAATTCCTAAAGAGATGCCTCAGCGAATTCTCTCTTTATCCCATCTCTTTTTCTCAACTTTCTATCTACCTCTCATTTTCTCTCTCACTTGTCTTCCTAAATCACTCCCTCTAGCTCTCTCTCTCTCTCTCTCTCTTCATGAGGATGTGAGCAAGAGTTAGAGAATGAGACATGTGGGAGACAAATGGAGTGAGTTAACTAATGAATGATCAAGGTAGAGAGAGGCAGACAACAGGAGAGGAGAGAGAGTACAAGAGTTAGAGAGTAATACTTGAGGGAGAGCGACAGAGAATCAGTGTTAGTGAGAGAGGAAAGAGGTTCAGAGAGAGATAAAGCTTGAGAGGGAGGGGGCGGGAGAGAGGAGAGATAAAGAAGAAAGTGTAAGAAAGCAAGACCAAAGATGAGAAAAAGATAGTGAGAGAGATGAAGAGATTGAGAGAGAGACAACAGTGAACGATATAAAAAGTAAGAGAGAACATAAGAGATTCAAAAAAATATGAGAAAACATAAGAGATAGATAATACAAGAGTAAGGGAGAGGTGGGAGGGATGGAGAGAGGGAGGAATGGAGGGTGAGAGAAATCTAGAGAGAGTGGGAGAGATATATAGATATAGTGAGTGAGAGGTAGAGAGGGAAAGAAGAGAGACAGAGAAAGAAAGAAAAATCTCTCTCCCTCCTCAATCCCTCATTCTCATTCTTTAACATGCTCTCTCCTCTCTCCCTCTCTCAATTCTCTCAATCTCTCTATCTCTTGCTCTATCTCTCATTCTTTCATTCTCTCTTTCACAACTCTTTCTCACCCTTACTCTCTATCCCTCATTATCATTCTCTCTCATGCTCCCTTTTTCCATATACCTTACTCATTTCTCTCTCTTTCTCATTCTCTCTATATCTCTCTCACTCTCATTCTGTGTCATTGCTTCTCTTCTCTCACTGTCTTACATTTGCTTCCTCCCTTCCTCTTTTTTTCTATCTCTTTCTATCCCTCACTTTAACTCTCCCGGAGAGAGAAGAGAATGATATAGCAAGCAAGAGGGAGAACATAAGAGATACAAAAAAATATGAGAGAACATAAAGATAGATAATATAAGAGAGAGGGAGAGGGAGGGATGGAGAGTGAGAGAAATCAAGAGAGAGTGTGAGAGATAGATAGATAGAATGAGTGAGGGGTAGAGAGTCAAAAAGAGAGAGAGAAACAAAGCGAGGGTGGGAGAGGGAATGAGGGAGGAAGAGAGAGCCTTAGGGAGAGAGAATGAAAGACATGGAGAGGTAAGGAGAGTGTGGAGATTAGAAAGAGTAGAGAACATGGGAGAAAGGAAGAGAGTGGAAAGAAATAAAGAGAGAGATGAGGGAGAGTGCAAGAGTTAGAGTGGGAGAGAGATTTTTCTTCATTCACCTCTTATCTTTATATATCTTAGTAGGGAGAGTTTGAATGGGTGAGAGATAGAGGGTTTTGAGAGAGGGAGGTTGACAGAGTGAGTAAGAGAGGGACGGGCAAGAGAGAGAAAGTGAAAGATAGAGAAGAGAAGAGAGATTGCATCCTCTTCTTCCCTTATCTTCCTTACCTCCCACTTCTCTCTCTCTCATTGTCCCTCCATCCATTCATGTGCCTCTCCTTATTTTAGTCTCTCTTCAGGGAAACAAAGATAATGAGAGAGTTTGTGTGGGAGAAACATAATGAGTGAGAATGAGAGTATGAGAGAAGAGGGAAAGTGACAAATTGTGGGAGAGAGTGAGTGGAGAATTGAAGAAGGATAGCTATTTCTCTCAATCTCTCACATGCACACTTTTCTCTCCTGCTTTCAAATCTACTTATCCTATCCCTTCTCTCTAAGTCCCACGATTACTCTCTCTCTCTCTCTCTCTCACTCTTTTCTTATAATAAATCTATCCCATACTAACTTTCTCACAATCATGCTCTCTGCCCACACTCTCGCACATACACACACTCTCTCTTACTTTCTCTCTCACCCTCCCTCCCCCCTCTCCCCTCTTTTCTCTTTCTCTCCACATATCTACTCTCTCTTTCCCTTTCCCAAATTCTTTTTCTCTCTCACTTTATCTCTCTATCTCTAGCTCTATCTCTCCCTTAGCCTCCCTCCCATTTTAACTCTCTCTCACTCTAAATCTTATTCGTACTCTCTCCCTTCCAATGTCTCACTCTTCCTTCTATTCCTTTCCAGCTCTTTTTCCCTCACACACTTTATAAGAGCTCCTTCACTCCCTCCCTCCCTCAAACCCTTCAAAAAGAGGGAGTGGGATAGAGAGTAAGAGAGACAATGTTAGAGAGTGTGTGAGATAAAAGCATAAAGAGATCTCACTTTTCATCTTTCTCGTTCTCTCTTTCTCATAATTTCTCATTCTCTTCACTTCTCAGATAAAATAATGAATGATGGAGAGAGAAAATATTGATAGGGAGAGTGAGGGAGTAAGTGAGATAAGATATAGAGAGAAAGAGAGTGAGGGAGAGAAAGATTAAGAAGTAGAGTGAAGAGAGGGAAAGATAGATAGAGAGATAGAGTAAGAGTTTGAGAGGGTGTGTGTGATTGTGAGGAAGAGAGAGAATGGATAGAGAGAGGGTGAGCGAGAGATCTTGATAGAAATATATGTTGAATGTTTGATAGAGAGATAAAAAGAGAATCAATATAGAGAGTGATATCTTTATTCTCTCTCCCTCTCTACCTTCCCCTTTCTACCTCTACCTTGCTCTCTCTCTCTCTCTCTCTCTCTTTCTCTCTTTCACACACTCTCTCTCTCTCGCACTCTATATTTCTCCTTCATTCCCCTTCCTCCCTCCCTCCATCCTCCATCTCTTTTATGTCTTTCTCTGTCTCTCTCACTACCCTTAATCTTGTCTTCTCTCACTTTATTCTCTGTCACTCTCGCTACCTCTCTCGTTCTCTTCCTCTCTCCTCCATTTATTTTTTCAACCTAACACCTCTCTTTATCTCACCTATTTAGATTATCTTCTTTCTTTCTCTCTCTATCTTTCTCTCCCACTATTTTTTCACTTTCTTCTTATCACTTTCTTCTTATCTCCTTTCTTCTTATCTCTCACTGGAAAGATAAAAAATGAGATAAGGATAGAGAGCTAGAGAGAGGTAAATAGTAAGAGAGAAATGGAGGAAGATAGGAGTGAGAAACATATGGAGAGGGGTGAAAGATCTAGAATGAGAGAGAGTTAGAATGAGTGAGTGAGAGAGAGGGAGTTGGAGCAAGAGAGGGAGAGACGGAAAGTGTGACAAGTTGATCCCCCATCTCTCTCTCACTCACTCTCTAAATCAATTTATCTCTATCATGTGAGAAAGTCAGAGAGAATAGAAATTGAGAGAGTAAGGAAGATAGATAGTAGTGATGTAGAGTTTGAAAGGAAGATATATTGAGAGATTGAGAGTACGCATGAGATGTAGAGCTAGAGAGAAAATGGATAAATGAGAGAATGATAGATAATAAGGGAGAGAGATTTAAAGAAGGAGAGAGAGGAAGAGAACGAGTGGGAGGGAGAGAAATCTCAAAAGCAAGGGAGAGGGAGAGGGTGAAAGAGAAAATGAGAATAAAAAGATATTATGATAGAGTGAGATAGATATGGTGGTTGAAAAATATTGGGAGGGATGGAGAGTCTCTCGCTTAGGTAGAAAAAGGGGGAAAGAGGTAAGAAAGAGATATGGGGAGAGAGACACATAGGAAGAGAGAAAAGAGATAGGAGATAGAAGGAGAGAAAGATATCAAGAGTGTGAGAGAGATGTAAAGAGAGAGAAAAAGAGAAAGGGTGAGCAAAAGAGGGAAATTGAGAGAGAAAGAGAGAGAGTTAAAGTGAGGGATTGAAAGAGAGAGAAACGAAAAGGGGGGTAGAGAGGAAAAATGTGAGAGGGAGGCAGGGAGCAAGAGTAAGAGAGTTAGAGAAGATGAGTAATGACATAGAATGAGAGTGTGAGAGATATAGAGAGAATGAGAAAGAGAGATAAATGTGGGTGGTAGACCGAATAAGGGAGCATGAGAGAGAACGAAAATGAGAGATAGAGAGGGTGGAGAGAGAAAGTATCAGAGAGAGAATAAAAGAATGAGGGAGAGAGAGCAAGACAAAGAGAAAAGTGACGGAGGGAGAAAGGAGAGACCACGAGAAAGAATGACAATGAGGGATAGAGGAGGGAGAGATTTTTCATTCTTTCTTCTCTCTCCCTCTCTCTTCCTTCCCTCGAGAGAGCATCTTCGCACATTCTCTCTCTCTTGCATTTTCAATCATTTTCACAATCATGCTCTCACCCTCCCTTTCTTAATCATGCTCTCTTTCACTCTCTCAAAGTCTGTCATGGTTTGTCTGCATCTCTCTCTTTCTGTTTCTCTCATTCTATCTCTCTATATATCTTTTCCTCTCTCTTGTATTCTCTCACTCTCCATTCTTTTCTCAACCTTTCTATATCTCTTTTCACTCTCTCACAGTCTCTCATAGTCTGTTTGCTCTCACTCTCCACTATCTCCTTTTCTCGGTCACTTTCTCTCCCTGTACTTCTCTTACTCTCACTCCCTCCCTCTCATTATCTCTCATAACTTTTCTCCTTTATTATATTCTTAGCTTCTTCTCTCTCTCCCTCCTAATTTTTTGCTTTTACCATCAATTTAGCTTTTACTTTTTGCTTTTACCATCAATTTATCATTTGCACATTTTAACTCTCACTCCCTCTCTCAATCGCTCTATACCCACATGCTTTCTCTCGTTTGTTCTCTTTCTCCCTTCCTCCCTCTACCATCACGCTCTAGCACTATTACTCTTCTCTCTCTTATGCTTCTCTTTCTTCTTCCCTTTCACTCACTCCCCCTCTCTCTCTCTCATTAGAAGAGTGAGAGAGTGGAAGGGATAAGACCTATCTCTCTCCCTACCACTCTATCACTCATTTTTCTTTCTCTCTCTTTCTCTGTTTTACTATCTCTCTCTTTTACTCTCTCTCAATCTCTCAATCTGTCTTTCTCTTTCCTTCTCTATCTCCCTATCTAACATTCTTCCTCTTACCGCTTTCTCCACGTCTATTATGCTCTCTAATATTATTATCTTTCTCCATCTCACTTTTCTCTCTATCTCATTCTCTTTCTTTCATTCTCTCTCACACACTCTCAATCTCTCTCACACTATTTAACACTATTTATTTCTCCTTGGTCATATTCTTCCTCTATCTACATTTCTCTCTTACCGACACTCTTCTCTATCCCCTTATTTGATATCATATTATCATTCTCTCATTTTCTCTCCCACTCTCTCTCCAGCACCCCTCCCTCACCCTCTCTCCCTCACCCTCTCTCCCATTATCTCACTATCATTCTTCCTCTTAATCACTTCAAGTATTTTGTTATTCTCTCTCCCATCTCTCTCTATCTTTCTCTCTCCCCTAAATCTCTCTTTACAGCTCATTCTCTCACTCTTCTCTTCTTTTCTCTCTTTTACTCTCCCCTCCCTCCCTCCTGCTATTGCTATTTTAACCCTCCTCCTGCTATTTTAACCCTCCCACTATTTCAAACCCTCCTTTTCTCTCACTTCTTTATCAGTCTCTTTATCTCTTTACCTTTTTCCCTCTAGCACACTCTCTCTTGCTCTCTTTCTCCCTCTCCATCCATCCCTCCTCTCCCTTGATATTACAGGATAGAGATGAGTGAGAGAGTGGGGGTGGGGGAAAAATATGGAGAGGGAAAGGGAGAAGTAAGAGAGATAGGCAGATAGAGGGAGTGGGTCATAGAGAGGAAGGGATAGAGAGAGAATGAGAGAGTGTGTAAGAGAAAGTGTGAGAGGGAGGGAGTGAGAGGTGTTTCTCTTCTATATCACTCTCCTCACTCTTTTTCTCTCCCCCTAACCTCTCTATATCTATCTTTACTTATGTCTCTCTCTCATTTCTATCGTTATCCTTCTGCTCCCACTTTTTTACTCTTTTAGCATCCCTCCCTCCCCCTTACATTTTACCTCACTCTACCTCCCTCTTTCTTTCTATATCCCTCCCCCTTTCTTGCTCTTTCTCCCTCACAATCACTCTCCCTCTTTCTCCCTCTTTCTCTCACTCCTCTTTCTCTATTTCTCTATTTTGCTCTATCTCACTCTTAATTTCTGTCTTTTTCTTTCTCCTTCCCTATCTCTCTTCTCTCTCCCTCTCCTTCTCATTCCCCCTCTTTCTCCCTCTCACCTCACTCATGCTCTCTCCATCTCAGAGAGAGAAAGAGACCCTCCATCTCTGTATATCTTTCTCTTCCTCGCTCTTTTGCTATATCTCTCTATTCTCATTCCCCTTTTTAATCTCACCCCCTCTCATTCTAAATATATTTTTTCCCTCCTCTTTCTCTCATTCTCTCCTTTTACTCCTCTACCTCACTATCTCTCTTTCTATCTCTTTCTCTCTATCTCTTTCTCTCTATCACTTTCTCTCACTCTCTGTAGCTTTATATATCTTACTATCACCCATTCCTTCTCTACGTATCCCTCTCTCCTATCTCTCTCACTCAATTTCTTTATTTCTCCACTTTCTAACTCACTACTCTCCCGTCCACCTCTTACTCTCATTCCCTTCGCCATGCTCCCGATGTTCCACTCTCTCTTTCTCACTCTCTCTTACTATTAATATCTCAGTCTCTCTCCCCATCTTTCTCTTATTCTCCCTTTCTCTCTCTCACCTCTCTCTATCTCTCTCTAGCACTCTCTATTTCTCTTGCTTTCTCTAAAAAGAGACAGAGAGATCAGGTGAGAAAAAAAGAGAGAGGGCAAGAAAGAAGAAGAGTGCATCTCCATATTGAGATGTATTAGGAGAGAGAAAGGTTAATAGATGGATGGCAAGAGAGAGAGCGATCAAGAGAATTAAAGAGAAGAGAAGTCAGGAGAAAGTCAGGAGAAGAGAAAAAAAGATAATAAGAGAGATAGAGGGAGAGGAAGAGGAAGAAATATGAAGAAGGGAGAGAGGAAGGGGAGGAAGGGAGGGTGAAGGAGGGAGAAAGAGAGAGTTGGATAGAGGTAGAGGGAGTGATAAAGGTAGGGAGAGTGAAAAGAGTGACAGTTTAAGATATAGGAAGAGAGTGGGAGAAAGAGAGAACATTGATTTCACCTTATTCCTCTACTATCTTGCTTCTCTCAGTCATTCTCTCTATTCTCTCTCTCTCTCTCAAACTATCAAACTATATCTCCCACTATCTATTCCTTCTCTCCCTCACTATCTATCTTTATATCTCTCTTTCCCGCTCACTTAACTCTTTATCTCTCGCTCTCTCTCACTCTACACACTCTTCCACTCGCTCATTCTTTCTCAATATGCTTCTCCCTCATATTTTCTCTCCACCCTCCCTCAATCAATCTCTCTCTCACTATTTCTACCTTGAATTTTCTTTCTTTTATCTATTACCATTATCTTTCTTCCTCAAGCTAACAACCCCTCTTGCTCTCCTGATCTCTATCACTCTTTCTCTCTCACTCTGTCTATTTCTCTATCTTTCCTCACTCTGCATCTCACACTCCTTATTTCTCTCTATCAGTTATTAGAAGAGATGGGTTTGGATTGAGTGTGAGTGACAGAGTGAGAGAGAGATATAGAAGAGAAGAGAAAATAAGAGTTTACAAGAGAGAGCTTGAGAAACTTAGCAAGGTAGAACAATCTTTGCATCTCTTTGAGTTAAAAGAGGAGGGAGACAGGGAGGGGAAGTTTGAGAGAGCCATAAATAGAGAGAAAAGAGTGAGTGACTGAGAGAGAGGGTGAGAGAGGGAACGATAAAGGCAGGGAGACAAAGAAGAGAAGGCTAGAGTGGGGAGAGAGATTATGTTAGAGAAAGATAACTATAGAGAGAGAATAGAGTAAAAGAAGGGAGAGAGAAGAATGTGATAGAGAGTGATAGAGTGTGGAGAGAGAATGAGTTATATAGAGAGGAGAGGGAGGGGGGAGGTGAGAGAATGAGAAAGCAAGAGGTTCGAGAGAGAGGAAGATATTGCTCTTCTCACCCTCTTTAAATGGCCACACACTCTCTTTCCTCATGCTTCCTCTCTCTATCTATCTCTCGTTCTCTCTTTCCTTCTCTCTCCCTCATCTCTTTTTCTTCCTGTCAACCTCTGGCAAGGATAAAGAGGGAGAGAAGCATGATTGAGAGCAAAAGAGAGACTAAAAGAGAAAGATTGAATGAGAGAAAGAAGGAGAGAGCACCAGAGAGAGTGAAAGAGAAAATAAGGGAAGAGTGATAAAGAGAGAGGGAGAAAGATATAAAAAGAGAGAAGATGGGAGCATGAGAGAGTAGATAAAGATAGAAAGAAAGTAAGGGTGAGAAATTGAAATGGAGCTTGAGAGGGATAGAGAGAGCTTGTGAGAGAAAATAGAAGAAGAGTGGTAGAGAGATAGAGAGAGGAGGGATAGAGGGAATCAGAAAGAATAGATAAGTGTTCCCTCATTCCCTCTTCAATTTTATCTCTCTCACTCTATCTCTCTATATCTCTTTCTTTCTCTCCCACCCCCTCGCTCTATCTCACTACCTCCCTCACTTTTTTCTCTCATTCTCTCACTCAATTCCCTTCTCTCCCTCTCTTGCACTTGTTATATATATATCCCACCCTCTTCCTTTAACTCTTTATCTCTCTCTCTCCATCTAACTCTCACTCTCTTCCCTTACTCAAATTCTTTGTCTCATTTCTTTAGCTCTCCATCTCTCTCACTCTTTCCC
>NW_018246336.1:31106-40395 GCF_001263595.1 Phalaenopsis equestris
TCTTTCCCTTTCCCTCTCACTTCTCCCTCTCACTTCTCCCTCTCTTTGTTCAAAACATTCTCC
The DNA here is from genome assembly GCF_001263595.1 of Phalaenopsis equestris. Classification (NCBI taxonomy): domain Eukaryota; kingdom Viridiplantae; phylum Streptophyta; class Magnoliopsida; order Asparagales; family Orchidaceae; genus Phalaenopsis; species Phalaenopsis equestris. The sequence continues at coordinate 31,170 of NW_018246336.1, forward strand.
AGCTCTCTCTATCCCTCTCACCCTTGTCACTATCTCTCTCTATATATCTTGATTAGTTTGCTCTTTCTTTATCAACGAATGATCAGAAGGAGAGAGAGCAAATGAGAATAGAGAGAGATTTATAGGGAGTCATTAGCAAAGATGGAGGAGGTAAGCCAGTGAGTGAGAAAGAGAGAAATAGTTAGAGAGATAGAATGAAATAAAGAGAAAGTGAGAGGGAGAGAGCTAGAGAGAAAAAGGTAAGGGGATGGAGAGTAAGAGATAAGAGAAGAGAGAAGGTGTGAGGGAGGGTGGGAGATGGAATAATGGAGAGACAGAGAGGCATACCAACAGATAGGGAGGAGTAGAAAGAGAAAAGGAAGTAGAGAGAGAGAGAAAGCAAGTTGGAGAGTGGGGGAGAGAGGGAGAGGGATGGAGAGAAAGGTAGTGGGGAGAGAGTAAATGTGGGAGGGAGGGAGAGAAAAAGCAAGAGAGAGAGAGAGAGGGAGAGAGTGGGGTGGGAGAGGATAATGTAAGGAGGGGCAGAGATGGAAATATAGAATGGAAGAGAAAGGAAGATAGAGTGAGAGGGAGGTAGAGAGGGAGAGAGTGAGAAAGTGAGGGAGAGAAAGAGAAGAGAAGCTGAGTGAAGGAGGAAAGGAGAGAGGAGAATGAGATAGGATGGGGTATAGGGAGGATGGGGTAAAAAGAGAACAATGTGAGAGAGTAGGGAGAGGGTAAGACAGAGAGAGAGAGAAAAGAGAGAGTGATGGAGAATTAGAATGAGATGAGGGGAGGAAGAGAAGGATAGTTATAGAGTGGAAGAAGAGAGGAAGTGTGAGAGAGTAAGAGAGTTCCAGAGGATGAGGAGAGTTGGAAGTGAGCAAGAGAGAGGGAGAGGGAGGAGCAGAAGAGGGAGAGGGATGAGAGAGGAGATGAGAGAGGAGAGGAGAGGAGAGTGAAAGGGAGAGGGAGAGAAAGAGAGATAGAAAGAGGAAGAGAGACATCATGGGCGAAGAGAGGGAGAGAGAGTGACAGTGAGAGAAAGGGGAAGGAGAGAGTGGAAGGGAGGTAGAGAAGGAGAAATAGAGAGAGGGGGTGTGAGAGTGAGAGAAAGCAAGAAAGAGTTAAATGGGGAGAGATAGTTTAAAATAAAGAGTAGAGAGAGAGGGAGAGAGGGTGGGTGAGGGAATGATGGAGGGAGAGAGACAACAAGAGATGTAAAGCTAGAGAGAGTGAGAAAGAATAAGTGAAAGAGAAAAAATGTGAGATAGATAGAGAGAATAAGAGAGACAAAGAGATATCTCTCTATTTTCTTTTTTCTCGCTACTACCTTCCTTCCATCACCCACTTCCTCTGTCTAATCTCTCAGTACTCTCCCTCTTATTTCTTTATCTCTCACCCTCCATCTCTCTTACTCTACTTCTCAAGTCCAACTCTTAATCTCTATCTCTAATCTATCTCACACACTCTCTCCTCACTCTCTTTTTTCTCTCTCCCTCTCCCTCTCCCCCTCTAATTATGTTTCTCACTCTCTCTATCTCGCATTCTCTCTTTCTCTCACTTCTCCTCCCTCCCTCTCACACTTGCAAGAGAGATTCAGAGTGAGAGGAGAAGTATGGAGGAGAGGTATCAAGAAAGGAAGTGCAAGGAAGAGTAAGAGAGGGTTTGAGAGAGAATAAGGCGACCACTCTCCCACGTTAACTCTCACTCTTTCTATTCCAACTCTCTCCCTCCTTTTTTACTCACTTGATCACTCTTTCATTATTTTCTTCTTCTCTCTCACTCACACTCTCCTCCCACTATCTGTCTCCCTTTCTCTCAAATTATTAACATATCTCTCTCTCCCAATCCTTTTCTCTCTCTCTTCACTCTTTATCCGCCCTCCCTCTCTCGATATCTCTCTCCTTTCTTCATGCCCCTCTAAGTCTCTCCCCCTTTCACTTTTTTTCTCTCTATCTCACTCACCTCTTTCGCTCTATCTCTTCCTCTTTATCCCTCTATCTACCTTTCTCTTTGACTCCCTCTATCTACATTTATCTCTATCACTTCTTACTTGCCATCTCTCATTGTCGCCCTCTTTATTCCCTCTCTCATTCCCGCTCATCACTCACAAACTTCCTCTTCTTTTGCTTTCACTCTCTTGCTATCACTCTATCTCTCTCACTCATTCACTCCTGATCTCTCTTTCCTCTCTCTATCTCTCCTTCTATCTTTCTCTCTATCCTTACACTTTCTCTTGCTTAATCTCTATATATCTCCTTCTCTATCTCTTTTTATTACTTTGATATCTTTCATTGTCTCTCTCTCAATCTCTTCTTTCTCTTTCCTCTCCCTTACTTCTCTCTAACTTTTCTCTCCCTCAGTCATGCTCTTTCTCTCTCTCCATCCCTCTCCCTTCCTCTCTCTTTCCTCTCTCTTTCTTGTACTATCAACTTCTCTCACTCTATCACACGATATCTCTCTATCTCCCATTCCCTCTAACTCTCTCCCTCTCCATCTTTATCTCACCATCCATCCTCTTTTCTCACTCACTCTTTCACCCTCTCTCTCATTCACTCTCTCCATCTATCTCAATGTTGATGTCTCTCTCCCCCACCCTTTATTTGTTGCTCTATCCCTCTCTCTCCTTGTCTCTCTCCCACTCACCTCTTAGTTTGTCTCTCTCTTTCTCTTTCTTTCTTGCTCCCTCCCTTCCTCTTCTCTTCTCGCTCTCACACTCTCTTTACATCTCTTTGCACTCTGCCTCTTTTTTTGCTCCTCTCACCTTCTGTCACTATCTCTCTTTTTTCTCTCAATTCTTCCCTCTCACTTCCTCGCTCTCTCTATTTCTCTCTCTCACCACTCTTCTTCCTTCTCATTTATTCTCTCTCTTGCTAGCTCATCTTTCGTTCTATCCCACTCCTCTCTCTCTATCCACTCTCTATATTATCTTAATCTCTTTTTGCTCTCTCAGTATTTCTTTGCCACCCACTATCTCGTTGTATCTCGTCACACACTATCTCGTTGTCTCTCTGCATCTAGCTCTTTGCCACTCCCACAATCTCACATGCTCTTTTTCCTCTATCGCTCGATCTCTTTATCACTATATATCTCTTTTCTCTCACTCAGTATCTCTCTCTCTTGTCTCACTCAATATCTATTTATCCTTCTTTCTCTATTTCTCATTAACTCTCTCACACCATCTCTCATTATCTCTCATGCTCACTCTCTCTATCAACACTCTCCCTCTCTCTCTCGCTCCTCTCTCTTGCCACTCTTCTACCATCTCTCTCTCTTTCCTTTTCTTTTCTTTCCACCATCACCCTATCTCTTTATCACTAATCTAGTTTGTCCCACTTTCTCATTCACTATCTCATTCACCATCGCTCTCTATATCTCTCTCCCTCCCTCCTCATAGAGAGACAAGAAAAAGAGGAGAAATAGAGAAACAAAATTAGGTAAGGAGATAGAGCTCTCTTTCTTTCTCTTGCTCTTCTCTCTCTCTCTATCATTCTCGTACTCTCTCTTTTCCTGCTCTCCCTCCCTTTCTCTCTACACTATCACTCTCCCACTCACTTCTCTCTCTTGTGATGGAGTGGGAGAGAGATAAAGAAAGAGATGAGGGCAATAGTAATGATGAAAAAGAGTTAGAGGAGTGAGAGATAATGAGTGACAGTGTGAGAGAGTTATAATGAGAAATAGACAAAGGGAGAGAGAGAGAAATGAGAGAGGGATAAAGTGAGAGAGATATGGACGGTGAGACATAGAAAGAGGTATTAAAAGACCGAGAGAGTGAGAGGAAAAAGAGAGAGAGTGTGTGTGAGTGTGCATGTCTATGAGAAAAAATGTGGGAGGGAGGGAGGGAGGGAGAACGAGAGAGAGAGGGGAAGTGGTTGAGGAAGGAAAGGGAGGTGGTTGTGAAGAAGAATGTGAGAGAGGAGGAAGAGAGCAAGAGTGAGAGAGTGAGAAAAGAAGGATATCTAGTGAGAGTGTGAAAGATATGGGGGAAGAGAGTGGGTAAAAGATAGAACAAATGAAGGAGAAGGAGAGAGAAAGTGAAAGAGGAGAGAGAGATATGAAGGGAGAGCATGTGCGAGAGCAGGAAAGGGAGAGAAAAAAAAGATAAATAGGAAAAGAGCATGCTTGCTTGTACTGCAACAACATCCCACAAAACCGGGTCGGTAACATGCTTACTTGTATTGAAATGATAAAAATGCTTAGCAATACGTATTGCCTTGTACAAAATAAAAAGGAATTACATAAGCAATTACTTGCACCCAGGCAAGAAGCCTGTCGAGTTCCTAAATTCTTCAGAGAGATAAAGCAAGACAAGGAGAGAAAAAGTTGAAGAGAGGGAGAGTGAGTCAGGGTAAAAGAGTAAATGGGAATGAGCTAAAAGAGAAGTATGAGGTGATAGAGTGAGGAAGAATGAAAAAATATAGCATGAGCTAAAAAGAGAGGGAGAGATAGAAGAGAGAAGAGAGAGAGAGGGGGGAGAGAAGGAGTGACGTGAGTGAGAGAGAGTGATGGTGAGAGTGAGAAGAGAGGGTGAAGAGATAGAGAGAAAGAGAAGAGAAGAGAAGAGAGAGAGGAGCAGGATAAGAGAGAGGAAGCTAGAGAGCGGGAGAGAAAAAGATAATAAAAAAGTTATAGAAAGGGAGGGAGAGAGAGAGCAACAAAAGAGAGCAATCTCTCCTTCTCTATCAAGAGTGAGAGCAAGAGAGAGGGATGGTGAGAGGTAGAGAGTGCGAGAGAGGTGAAGAAGAGAGATAAAGAAGAGATAAAGAGCGATAGAGGTTGAAGAGAGAATGGAAGGATGGATTGAGATAGAGAGACTCTCCATCTCTTTCTCCACTTTATAGCTCTCTCACATTCTTGTTTCTCCTCTTTCAGCATTTTTCTTGTCCTCCCTCCTCCCTCTCTTCCGCTTTGTACTTATAATCTTTTTCTCGTTATCTCCCTCTCTTACTCTTGAGGCTCTCCCTCATTGTCTCTATTATCTTATTCTCTATCTATATCTCCATCCCTTTAACTCACGTATTCCTTCCCTTTTTCACCTCCTCTATCTTTCTCTCTCTCTTGCCCTCAATCTCTTTGGGAGAGAATTTATATAAGGAGATAGAAAGAGGGAGGAAGGGAGGGAGGAAGGGAGAGGGAGGGAGGAAGAGAGAGTGAAAGAGACAGTTTGGTATGAGTAAAGAGACATGTTGATAGTTTGAAAAAAAAAGAGGGAGGGAGCATGAGAGAGAACATGAGAGAGAATGAGAGCATGAGAGAGAATGAATGATAGAGCAATGATAGAAAGAGATAAAGATATTGAGGGAGAGAGTGATAGCACAAGAGAGAAAGTGAGAGAGAAAGAATGATAGACAAAATATGAGTGAGAGAGATTAAATGGGAGATATGTTGATAGAGAGAGTGGGTCTCTCTGAATTTCACTCTCACTTTTTGTTCTCTCTCTCTTACTCAATCTGTCACTCTCTTTCCTACTCTATTTTTCACTCCTAGTCTCTCTACCTCTCTCAGTTTTCATTTATATCCATATCCCTATCTAACTCTCTCTCACTTCCTCTCTACTTCTCTTGTTCTCTTCTCTCATTCCTTCCATCTCTCTCTAGGTCTTACCTATCCTCTCTCTCTTTCCCACCATCACCTTAATTGTCCCTCACTCACCAAGTTTGTAGCTTTCTCTTGTACTGCTAACCTCTCTCATACCACTCATACCATCAATCTCTCTTTATCTCACTCCCTCTCTCGCGTTCACTCTATCTTTCTCTCTCTATAAATCTCTCTATTCCCTCTTATTCTCTCTCCTTCTAATCATTCTTTGATAAAGAAAGACCAAAATAATAGAGATATATAGAGAAACAAATAGTGACAATGGTGAGAGGGATAGAGAGAGAGAGCTGGAGCATGTTCTGATGGAAGAGAAGTGAGAAAGAGAGAGAGAGAATGGGAAGGAGAGAGTGAGAGAGATGGAGAGCTAAAGAGATGAGATAAATAATTCGAGTAAGGGAAAGAGAGTGAGCTGGAGAGAGTAAGAGATAGAGAGTTAAAGGAAGAAGGGGGATATATATAACGCGTGGGAGACAGGGAGAGAAGGTAATTGGGTGAGAGAATGAGCGAAAAAAGTGAGAGAGGTAGAGAGATAGAATGAGAGAGTGGGAGAGAAAGAAAGAGAGATATATAGAGAGATAAAGTGAGAGAGATAGAATGGAAGAAGGAATGTGGGAACACTTATCTATTCTTTCTTATTCCCTCTATCCCTCTCAAGCTTTCTTTATCTCTCTACCACTCTTCTTCTATTTTCTCTCTCAAGCTCTTTCTCCCTCTCAAGCTCCATTTCAATTTCTCACCCTTACTTTCTTTCTATCTTTATCTACTCTCTCATGCTCCCGTCTTCTCTCTTTTTATATCTCTCTCCCTCTCTCTTCCCTTATTTTCTCTCTCACTCTCTCTGGTGATCTCTCCTTCTTTCTCTCATTCAATATTTTTGTTTTATTCTTTCTCTCTCGCTCTCAATCATGCTTCTCTCCCTCTTTCTCCTTGCCAGAGGTTGCAAGGAAGAAAAAGAGATGGGGGAGAGAGAATGAGATAGAGAGAGGAAGCATGAGGAAAAAGAGAGTGTGTGTGGCTGAGTAGAGTGAGAGAGATCGAGAGATAAAGAGTTGTGAGTAGGAAAGAGTTATATAGAGATAGATAGTGAGAGAGAGAATAGTTTGATAGTTTGAGAGAGAGAGAATGACTGAGAGTAGCAAGGTAGCAGAGGAAAAGGGTGAAATCAATATTCTCTCTATCTCCCTCTCTCTCTCTACAACTTCTACTATTACTCTTTTGACTCTCCCTGCCTCTATCACAGTTTTTCTTTATCACTCCCTCTACCTCTATCCCACTCTCTTATTCTCCCTCCTTCACTCTCCCATCCTCCTTTTCCTCCCTCCCTTCTTCATATTTCTTCCTCTTATTCTCCCTCTATCTCTCTTATCATCTCTTTTTGTCTTCTCCTGCCTTCTCTTTAATTCTCTTGATCGCTCTCCCTCTCGGCATCCATCTAATAACCTTTCTCTCTCCTAATACCTCTCAATATGGAGATGCTCTTTCCCTCCCTCTTTCCCACCCTCTTTTTCTCCCACCCGATCTCTCTGTCTCTTTCTTGAGAGAGCAAGAGAAATAGATAGTGCTAGAGGGAGATAGAGAGAGGTGTGGGAGAGAAAGGGAGAATACGAGAGATAATAAAAGTAAGAGTGAGTGAGAAAGAGAAAGTGGGACACAAGGAGCAAGTTGAAGGGAATGGGAGTAAGAGAGAGATGGATGGGGAGAGAGAGTTAGAAAGTGGAGAAATAGAGAAATTGGGTGAGAGAGATAGGAGAGAGGGATACTTAGAGAAGGAATGGGAGATAGAGAGATATATAAAGCTACAAAGACTGAGAGAAAGAGAAAGAGAGAAAGGGATAGAAAGAGATAGTGAGGTAGAAAGAGTGAAAGGAGAGAGTGAGAGATAGAGGAAAAGATATATTTAGAATGAGAGGGGGTGAGATTGAAAAAGAGAATGAGAATAGAGAGATATAGCAATGAAGCAAGGGAAAGAAAGATTGCAGTGATGGAGGGTCTCTTTCTCTCTCTCTGAGCTACAGAGAGAGTGATGGGGAGTGATGAGTGATTGTGAGGGATAAAGAGCAAGAAAGGGGAAGGGATATAGAAAGAAAGAGCGAGGTAGAGTGAGGTAGAATGTAAGTGGGAGGGAGAGATGCAAAAAGAGTGAGAGAGTGGGAAAAGAAGGATAACGATAGAAAATGAAAGAGTGACATAAGTAAAGATAGAAATAGAGATGTTAGGGGGAGAGAAAAAGGCGAGAAGATTGAGAGAGAGAGAGAGAAGAGTGAGAAGGGGAGCATGAGAAAGGGAGTGAGAGAGTGAGAAAGGGAGCATGAGAAGGGGAGCATGAGAAATAACAAATAGAGCATGATATGAAGAGAAACACCTCTCTCTCCCTCCGTCTCACACTTTCTCTTACACACTCTCTCTCATCCTCTCTTTATCCCTTCCTCTCTATCACTCACACTCTCTATCAGCCTATCTCTCTTACTTCTCCCTCTATCACTCATTCTATCCTCATAATATTTTTCTGTCACCCCAATATCTCTCTCATCTCTATCTTGTAATATCAAGGGAGAGGAGGGATGGAAGGAAAGGGAAAAGGAGAACAAGAGTGAGTGTGTGAGAGGTAAAAAAGGTAAAGAGATAAAGAGACTGATAAAGAAGTGAGAGAGAAGGAGAAGAAAAGGAGGGTTTAAAATAATGGGAGGGTTAAAATAGCAGGAGGGAGAGGGAGAGGGAGAGGGAGAGATAGAGAGGGTTCTAGAGAGAGAGGGAGAGAGAATTAGAGAATGAAAATATGAGATATTAAATAGGGGGATTGAGAAGAGTGTGAGTAAGAAAGCAATGTAGAGAGAGGAAGAATGTGGCCAAGAGAGAGACAAGAGAAATAAATAGAGTGAGAGAGATGAGCGAGCGAGATAGATTGAGAGTGTGGGAGAGAGAATGAAAGAAAGAGAATGAGATAGACAGAAAAGTGAGATGGTGAAGGATAATAATATTAGAGAGCGTAAGAGACGTGGAAAATGAGGTAAGACAACGAATGTGAGATAGGGAGATAGAGAAGGAAAGGGAAGAAAGAGAGAGAGATAGTAAAACAGAGAAAGAGAGGGAGAGAGAAAAGTGAGTGATAGAGAGGCAAGGAGAGAGATAGGTCCTATCCCTTCCACTCTCTCACCCCTCTCATCGGGGGGGGAGGGGTGGGAGAAAGAGAAGAAGAAAGAGAAGCATAACAGAGAGAAGAGTAAGAGTGCTAGAGAGGGACGGTAGAGGGAGGAATAGAGAAAGAGAACAAATGAGAGAGAGCATGTGGGGGAGAGAGTGAGTGAGAGAGGGAGTGAGAGTTGAAAAGAGCAAATTGTAAAGTGATGCTAAAAGCAAAAAATTAGGAGGGAGAGAGAGAAGAGGCTAAGTAACAAAGAAGAAAATTTATGAAAGATAATGAGAGGGAGGGAGTGAGAGTAAGAGAAGAAAAGGGAGAGAATGTGACAGAGAAAAGGAGATAGTGGTAGATAGAAAAAGAGAAGCAAAAATGAGAGAGGTTGAGAAAGAAATGGAGAGTGAGCGAAAGCAAGAGAGAGGAAAAGAGATAGAATGAGAGAAACATGAAGGAGAGAGATGGGGACGGACCATGAGAGAATGTAAGAGAGTGAGAGAGAGCATGATGAGC
>NW_018246336.1:40509-41725 GCF_001263595.1 Phalaenopsis equestris
AGGAGAGAGAAGAAAGAATGAAAAATCTCTCCCTCCTCTATCCCTCATTCTCATTCTCTCACATGGTCTCTCCTCTCTCCCTCCCTCGCTTCTCTTTGTTTCTCTTCCTCTCTCTCTTTCATTCTCTCTTTCTCTCTCTGAGTATTCTCTCACCACCCTCTCTATCTCTCATTTTCATTCTCTCTCATGCTCCCTTTTTCTGTCTATCTCCCTCATTTCTCTCTTTCTCATTCTCTATATCTCTCTCACACTCATTCTATGTCATTGCTCATCTTCTCTCACTCTCTTACTCTTGCTCCCTCCCTCCCTCTCAAATTTTGCCTCTCTACCTCCCTCTTTCTTTCTCTATCTCTTTCAATCCCTCACTTTAACTCTCTCTTTCTCTCAATTTCCCTCTTTTGCTCACCCTTTCTCTTTTTCTTTCTTTTTATATATCTTTCTCACACTCTTGATTTCTTTATCTCCTTTCTCCTATCTCTTTTCTCTCTCTCGATGTGTCTCCCTCCCCATATCTCTTTCGTACCTCTTTCCCCCTCTTTCTAGCTAAGATAGAGAGACTCTCCATCCCTCCCAATATTTTTCTACCTCCATCTCTATCTTGCTCTATTATAATATCTTTTTATTCTCATTTTCTCTTTCACCCTCTCCCTCTCCCTCTCCCTCGCTTTTGAGATTTCTCTCCCTCCCACTCGTTTTCTTCCTCTCTCCTTCTTTGACTCTCTCTCCCTTGTTATCTATCATTCTCTCTATTTATCATATCTCTCTCTAACTCTACATCTCTCTCATACTCTGAATATATCTTCCTCTCTCTCTCTCTTTCAAGCTCAGCATCACTACTATCTATCTTCCTTACTCTCTCAATTTCTATTATCTCTAACTTTCTCACATGATTGAGATAAATTGATATAAAGAGTGAGTGAGAGAGAGATGGGGATCAACCTGTCTCACTTTTCGTCTCTCCCTGTCTTGTTCCAACTACCTCTCTCTCGCTTGCTCATTCTAACTCTCTCTCACTCTGGATCTTTCGCTCCCTCTCCATATGTTTCTCACTCTTTCTATCTTCATCATTTCTCTCGTTCTCTTTACCTCTCTCTAGCTCTCTATCCTTCTCCTCCCATATTTTCTCTTTCTAGTGAGAGACAAAAAGAAAGTGAGAAAAATAGTAAGAGAGAAAGATAGAGAGAGAAAGAAAGAAGAGCATCTAAATAGGTGAGAA
>NW_018246336.1:41752-45938 GCF_001263595.1 Phalaenopsis equestris
AGAGAGAATAAAGTGAGAGAAGAAAAGGTTATGGGGTAGTGAGAGAGACAGACAGAGACACAAAAGAGATTGAGGATGGAGGGAGAGGGAGGGGAAAGATGGAAAAAGATAGAGTGCGAGAGAGATAGAGAGAGTGTTTGAAAGAGAGAGAGAGAGCTAGGTAGAGGAAGAAAGAGGAAGGTAGAGAGGGAGAGAGAATAGAGATATCACTATTTATTTTGATTCTCTCTTTATCTGTCTCTCAAATGTTCAACATATATTTGTATCTCGATCTCTTGCTCACACTCACTTTACCATTCTCTCTCTTCCTCACAATCACACACACACTCTCTCAAACTCTTACTTTCTCTATCTATGTTTCCCTCTCTTCACTCTACCTCTAAATCTCTCTCTTCCTCACTCTCTCTTTCTTTCTATATCTTATCTCTCTTACTCCCTCACTCTCCCTATCAATATTCTCTCTCTCCATCATTCATTATCTTATCTGAGAAGTGAAGAGAATGAGAAATTACAAGAAAGAGAGCACGAGAGAGATAGCGAGTGAGCGCTCTTTATGCTTCTCTCTCACACACTCTCTATCATTGTCTCTCTCACTCTCTCTTCCACTCCCTCTTTTTGAAGGGTAGGAGGGAGGGAGGGATTGAAGGAGCTCTGAGAAAGTGTGAGAGAAGAAGAGCTGGAAAAGAAGAGAAGGGAGAGTTAGAGATTGGAAGAGAGAGAGTATGAAAGAGATTTAGAGTGAGAGAGACTTAAAATGGGTGGGAGGCTAGAAATGAGATAGAGCTAGAGATAAAGACATAAAGTGAGAGAGAAAAAGAGTTTGGGAAAGGCAAAGAGAGAGGTAGAGAGGGGGTGAGATAGAGAAAAGAGGGAGGGAGGTGAGAGAGAAAGTAACAGAGAGTGTGTGTTTATGTGAGAGAGTGTGGGCAGAGAGCAAGAATGTGTGATAGTTAGTATGGGATAGATTTATAGTAAGAGAAGAGAGAGAGAAAGAGTAATTGAGAGACTTAAAGAGAGATGGGAGAGGATAAGTAGATTTGAAAGAGGGAGAGAAGAGTGCGCATGTGAGGGATTGAGAGAAATAGCGCTCCTTCTTCAATTCTCCACTCACTCTCTCTCTCACTTTGTCACTTTCCCTCTTATCTCATACTCTCATTCTCACTCATTATATTTCTCCCACACACACTCTCTGATTATCTTTGTCTCTCTGAAGAGAGAGTATAGTAAGGAGAGGTACATGAATGGTTGGAGGGACAACGAGAGAGAGAGAAATGGTAGGGAAGGAATATAGGGGAAGAAGAGGATGCGATCTTTCTTCTCTTCTCAATCTTTCACTTACTCTCACTCTCTCTCTCTCGCCCCTCCCTCTCTTCCTCACTCTATCCACCTCCCTCTCTCACAACCCTCTATCTCTCACCCATTCAAACTATACCTATTAAGACATATAAAGATAAGAGGTGAATGAAGGAAAATCTCTCTTCCATTGTAATTCTTGCTCTCTCCCTCATCTCTCTCTATTTCTTTCTACTCTCTCCACTTCTCTCTTGTTCTCTACTCTTTTTTATCTTCACTCTCTACTTACCCCTTCATTTCTTTCATTCTCTCTCCCTAAGGCTCTCTCTCCCTCCCTCATTCCCCTCACCCTCTCTTTGTTTCTCTCTCTCTCTTTCCCCCACTCGTTTTTTTTCGTTGTCTATCTCTCACACTCTCTCCTAATTTCTCTCACTCTTCATCCCTCCCTCTCTCTCTTGTATTCTCTATCTTTTATGTTCTCTCATATTTTTTTTGTATATCTTATGTTCTCTCTCTTTCTTGCTATATCGTTCTCTTCTCTCTCTCTCTCTCACTCTCACGTTCTCTATCTCTCGCTCTCTCAATCACTTCCTCTCTCACACTATCTTTCTCTCTTGCTTGCTCTATCTTTCTTTCTTCTTCTTTATCTCTACTCTCTCCCCCTCTCTATCTCCCAAGCTCTATCTTTTTCTCTCAACCTCTTTCCTCTCTCACTAACTCTCAATCTTTGTCACCCTCCCTCTTGTATCACTTTCTAACTCTAGCTCTCTAAGCACACTCTCCTTACCTGTCCATTTCCCTCATCCTTTTCCCCTGATGCTCTGTCTCTCCCTCCCTCATTCCCTCTGCCTCTGTCTCTTTATTTCTCTCTCTCTTTCCAGAAAAGAGGAATAGAGAGCTAGAGGAGGTAGAGAGGGAAGAAAGAGAGAGAGAGAGAGATAGAGAGTGAAGGGAGAGTGAGATAGAACAATTGAGAGAGATGGAGAGAGTTAGAGAGAATGAGATAGAAGAAAAGGAAGGTGGTTAATATAGAGAGATGATGAGAAGGAGAGAGAGATGGATGGAATGAGAGATTCAGAGAGAGGAGGAAGGGAGAGGGAAGGGAGAGAGGAGGAGGGATAAAGAGAAGGAGAGAGAGAGGGATGGAAAGAGGGATAGAGAGCGATGAAGGGGTTGAGAGGGAGAGCATGAGGTAGAGAAGTGAAGTAGAAGAGAGCTATAGAAAGAAAAAGTGATGGAGTGAGAGAGAGAGTGAGAGAGATGCAAAGCTAGAGAGAGGAGAGCACAAGAGAGAAAGAGAGAGATATTATAAGGGAGAAATGCTGATATCGAGAGTGGGGGAGAAATAGAGAAGAGGGAGAGAATGAAAGTCTCCCTCTCAAAATCTTAATAACTCTCTTATTCCCTCCAGTTTCTCTCCCTCTCTTCTCTATTTTATCTTTTCTCAGTGTCTCACACATCTACTTCCTCATTATTTCTCTCTCCTGCACACCGTCCCTCTTCACTCTATCTCTCATCCTCTCTCTCAATGCTTCTTACTTGCTCTATATTATCACTCCTTACTCTCTCTCTTTCTCTTATGTTCTCTTCTTTTCTCATTCTCTCTATCTCTTTCTTTTTCTCTCTCACTTCTCTCTCTCACTCTCCTCTCTCTTTATTTCACCTCTCTCTCTCCCCTCTCTCTTTATATCACAACCACTTTATCTACTCTTTCTTTTCTCCCTCTCTTTGGCCTTCTTTATCCTCCGCCCTCCCTCACTTCTCTCTCCCTCTCTAACTCCCTATCCCTCTATCTCTCATTCTCTATATCTCTTTCTTATTCTCATTCCCTCCCTCCTTCATTCTCTCACTCCATTCTCTTCATCACGCACTCTCTCTAACATACTACCTCCATCACTTTCACCCTTGCGTTGTTCTCTCACACTTGACATATCTCTCCTTTTCCCTCTCAGTCTCTCTTTCTCTCTTCTACCCACCTCTCTCTTTCTCTCTAGCTCTCTTGTTATACCTCTCTCTCTTTACATATCTCCCACTCTCTCTCACTCCCTCTTGCTCTCACTCTTCTCTCTCTCACTCTTATTTTTACTATCAACCACTCTCTTTACATATCTCCCACTCTCTCTCTTTATCTTCTCACTATTTCTTTCTTTGTCTCTATCTCTAATCTCTTTATCACACATGCACACAATCTCTTCTTTCTCCCTCTCTCCCTTTATGCTCCTCATTGTCCCTTTCTCTCTCCTCCCCCTTCCTCCTCTCTCTAAACTCTTTCATCCTCACACATAATAGAGATAGATAATGAGCAAAAGAAAGAGAAGGATAGGAATGGGATAGAAGGATAGGAATGGGCAGAGTGAGGCAAAAGAGGAGAAAGGGATGGAGGGTGAGTAAAATGGGACAGTGTCTCACTAGCTCTCTCTATCTCTCTTCCTATCATCACTATTTCCTTCTCTCTATCTCTGCCCCACTCACCTCCTCTCCCTTCCGCTATCTCTTTCTTACTCTCAATCTTTTTCTCTCTTATTCTATATTCCCTCCTACTCCTTCCCTCTCACTCCCTCTTCAACTCTCTTTCTCTTTCTTCTCTCTTGCTCACCTTTCATACTCAATCATTATTTCTCCTCTCTCATTGTTTCATTTCATTTCTCTCCAACTTTGTCTTTATGTCTGTCTCACACTCCCTCATTCTCTCTCTCTTTCCCCTTCCCCTACCATAAGACCTTTGCTTTCTCTAGAAAGAAAAAGAAAGTTAAAGAGAGATAATGAGAAAGAGAAAGTGAGACACTCTCACATACTTTCTCTACTCTCTCCTTCTCTCTTCTTACTCTATCTTCCATGTTTCCCTCTTTTCTCACCTCTCTTTTTCTCGGCTGACTCAATATCGGTGTGGTTC
>NW_018246336.1:46162-46892 GCF_001263595.1 Phalaenopsis equestris
TTATATCTTGTTCTCTTTAACTTCTCTCTTTAACTTCATTTTATCTCTCATCACTCTATCTCCCTCATGTTCTCTCTTTCTCTTAATCTATCTCACTCTCTCTGCCTCCTTATTTCTCTATCTCTTCATCCCTCACTCTTTTCAAGCTTTCCTTTCACTCTCTCACCTCCAATTTCTTTATCTCTCTCTCTCACTTGCTCTTTTCCTCTCTCTCCCGCTCCCACTCTTCTCTTGCTCCCTCACTCATTCTCTCTCTCACCCATACCATAAACCTCCCTAACTCTCTCATAATTCACTCTCTTCCTCCATTTCCCTCTCTCAAAGAGAATGAGAGAGAGAGAAATAGAGAGAAAGGCAAAGAGCAAGAGAGAGTGAGAGAGGTTAAAGAGCAGGTTATATAAGAGAGAGTGAGCGTGAGAGAGTGAAATCTCATGCATGTCTCTCTCTTTTATTCCCTCCCTCCCTCACACCCCCCTCTCACCTCTTGCTTGCACTCTCTTCCTCTGTCTAGCTCTCTCCCTCTCCAGGGAGAGGGATAGAGAGAGAAAAAAGTAAGATGGAGAGAGGGAGAGAAAGTGAGGGAGTGATAAAAATGGAGAGGGAGGCCAGAAAGAGCCAAAGATAAAGACAGAGAGAGAGAAACTAAGTATTGAAAGAGATGGAGGCATACTCTCTCTATCTCTTTCCCTCCCTCCTTCCCTCTCTTTTCTTTTCCTCTTTTTCTCTTCTC
>NW_018246336.1:46939-48352 GCF_001263595.1 Phalaenopsis equestris
GTATATCTCTCTTTCTTGCTCTCTGAGAGATGGAGGGAAGGGGGACTGACAGGAAGAGAGTGAGAGAGATGTAGAACAAGAGAAAGAAAATAGAGAAAGATAAAGCATGAGAGATAAGAAATTAAATGCTTGGAATAGAGAGAGAACACAAGAGAGGGTTATAGAAGGAGAGAATTAAAGTGGTCGGAATTAGGGAAGGAGAGAGAAGAGACATAACATATGCATCTCTCTCCCTTTTTCTCTCTCTCACTCTATCACTCTATCTCTCATTTCTCACATCTCTCTCCTGTTTCTCCCACTCTAACTCTCTCACTCTCTTCTGTAATCTCTCATTCTCTCTCCTCTTTTCTACCTCTCCTATCACCTTCTTCCCTCACCTTCTCTTCTTTTTCTCTCTATCGATGGAGAAGAGAGTGTGAAAAAAAATGGAGAAAGGAGAGGAAAGGAGAGAGATAGTGATGAAGATAGAGCAGAGCACAAGAGAAATGCGAAGAGAGAAGATGCTCTCACTCTCTCCATCCCATTTTGTCGCTATATCCCTCTCACTCTTTTTAGCTCCGTCTCTAAAAGGGAGAGTGATAGTGAGGGGGAAAGAACAGATTTAGAGTGGGCGTTAGAGATAGGGGGTTGGAAGGAGGGAGAGAGAGAGAGAGATGGTTCGTGAGAGATATGAGGCAAAAATAGAGAGAGTGTCTATGAAGAGAAAGTGAGTAAGGCAGTGAGGGAGAGAAGGTGAGAGTATAATGATAGAGGGTGGACAAGAAAGGGAGGCAGGCTTTCCCTCTCTCTCTCGTCTTACCTCTCTCGCTTTCTCTTTTCCCTCCTTATTTTACCTTCTCTCTCTCTCTCTCCCTTGCTTCTTTAACTCTTTTTATGCTCCCTCGCTTGCCTGTCCCTCTAGTTCTCCCTTTCTTCTCTCGCACTTTCCCTTCAGCTTTCTCTTTCTACTTGTCCCTATAACACATACTCTCCTTACCACTTTTTTTTTCTCATTCTCTCTCCCTACTACTCGTTCTCTCCCTTCCTCATTCCCTCTCTCACCCTCCCTCCCTCCCTCCCTCTCTCCCCCTCCCTCTTGTATTATCAATCTCCTATGTTCTCTCAATTTTTGTATCTCATATGTTCTTTCTTGCTTGTTCTCTTCTCTCTCTCACTCACTCACTCTCTTCTTCTCCACCTCTCTCTCTCTCTCTCAGTCTCTTCATCTCTCTCACTATCTTTTTATCTTGCTTGTTCTCTCTTTTTTACTCTTTATTCTTTATCTCTGCTCTTTATCATCCTCTATCTTTCAACTCTCTCACATTCTTGCTCTCCGCACACGCACACACACTCTCTCTTACTTTCTCTCTCACCCTCCCTCCCTCTTTTCTATTTCTCTCCCCCTCTCTGCCGGAGAGAACTTCTAAGGATTTG
>NW_018246336.1:48362-53009 GCF_001263595.1 Phalaenopsis equestris
CCCTTTTCGAAACTCTTTTACTCTCTCACTTTATCTCTCTATCTCTATCTCTATCTCTCTTTTAGCGTCCCTCCCATTTTAAACCTCTCTCTCTAAATATCTTTTATACTCTCTCTCTTACAATCTCTCACTCTCCCTTCTCTTCCATTCCAACTCTTTTTCTCTCATACTCTTTCTCAGAGCTACTTCACTTGCTCCCTCCCTCCTACCATTCAAAAAGAGGGAGTGGGAGAGGGAGTGAGAGAGACAATGATAGAGAGTGTGTGAGATAGAAGCACAAAGAGCTCTCACTCGCTATCAGTCTCGTGCTCTCTTTCTTGAAATTTCTCATTCTCTTCACTTCTCAGATAAGATGATGAATGATGGAGAAAGAGAATTTGATAGGGAGAGTGAGGGAGTAAGAAAGATAAGATATAGAGAGAAAGAGAGAGTGAGGGAGAGAGAGATTGAGAGGGAGCAGAGGTTGAGAGGTAGAGTGAAGAGAGGGAAAGATAGATAGAGAGATTGTGTAAGTGTAAGAGTTTGAGAGAGTGTGTGTGATTGTGAGGAAGCGAGAGAATGGATAGAGCGGGAGGGAGGGAGGTAGAAATATACGTTGAACGTTTGAGAGAGAGATAAAGAGAGAATCAATATAGAGAGTGATATCTCTATTCTCTCTCCCTCTCTATGTCTCTCTCTTTCGCACATTCTCTATCTCTCTCGCACTCTATCTTTCTCCTTCTTTCCCCTCACTCCCTCCATCCTCCATCTTATTTATGTCTTTATCTCTCTCTCACTACCCCTTAATCTTTTCTTCTCTCACTTTATTCTCTATCGCTCTCCTCTACATCCCACTCAGACTCCTCTCCATTTATTTATCAACCTATCCCCTCTCTTTAACTCACCTAATTAGATGCTCTTCTTTCTTTCTCTCTCTATCTTTCTCTCCCACTATTTTTCTCACTTTCTTCTTATCTCTCACTAGAAAGAGAAAAAATAGGAGGAGAATGATAGAGAGCTAGAGAGAGATAAAGAGAAAGAGAGATATGGAAGAAGATAGAAAGAGTGAGAAACATATGGAGAGGGAGAGAAATATCCAAAGCGAGAGAGAGTTAGAATGGGCGAGCGAGAGAGGGAGTTGGAACAAGAGAGGGAGGGATGGAAAGTGAGACAAGTTGATACCCCATCTCTCTCTCTCTCACTCTTTATATAAATTTATGTCTATCATGTGAGAAATTCAGAGAGAATAGAAATTGAGAGAGTAAGGAAGATAGATAGTAGTGATGTATAGTTTGAAAGAGAGAGAGTGGAAGATATATTGAGAGTCGGGAGAGATGTAGAGCTACAGAGAGATATGATAAATAGAGAGAATGAAGATAACAAGGAAGAGAGAGTCAAAGAAGGAGAGAGGAAGAGAACGAGTGGGAGGGAGAAAAATCTTAAAAGCGAGGGAGAGGGAGAGGTTGAAAGAGAAAATAAGAACAAAAAGATTTTATGATAGAGCGAGATAGAGATGGAGGTAGAAAAATATTGGGAGGGATGGAGATTCCCTCTCTCTCTTAAGTAAAAAGAGGGGGAAGTGGTAAGAAAGATATATGAGGAGGGCGACACATAGGGAGAGAGAAAAGAGATAAGAGATAGAAGGAGAGAAAGATTTCCAGAGTGTGAGAGAGATATATTAAGAGAGAAAAAGAGAAAGGGTGAGCAAAAGAAGAAAATTGAGAGAGAGAGAATTAAAGTGATGGACTAAAAGAGATAGAAAAGAAAGAGGGAGGTAGAGAGACAAGATATGAGAGGGTAAGAGGGAGCAAGAGTAAGAGAGAGAGAAGATGAGAGTGATAGAGATACAGAGAGAATGAGAAAGAGAGAGAAATGAGGAAGGTAGTAAAAAAAGGGAGAATGAGAGAGAATGAGAATGAGAGATAGAGAGGGTGGTGAGAGAGAATTGTAAGAGAGAGAAAGAGAGAATGAGAGAGAGAGCAAGAGAAAGTACAAGAGAAAGAGAGGGAAGTGAGGGAGGGTGAGAGGAGAGACCATGAGAGAGAATGAGAATGAGGGACAAGATATGATAGGGAAGGAGGGAGCAAGAGTAAGAGAGAGAAAAGATGAGAGTGATAGAGCTACAGAGAGAATGAGAATGAGAGAGAAATTAGAAAGGTGGACAAAAAAAGGGAACATGAGAGAGAATGAGAATGAGAGATAGAGAGGGTGGTGAGAGAGAATTGTCAGAGAGAGAAAGAGAGAATGAGAGAGAGAGCAAGAGAAAGAGAGAGAAGTGCGAGAGGGAGAGAGGAGAGACCATGAGAGAGAATGAGAATGAGGGATAGAGAAGGAGGGAGAGAATTCTCATTCTTTGTTCTCTCTCCCCCTCTCTTCCTTCCCTCAAGTGAGCATTGTTGCACATTCTCTCTCTCTTGCAATCTCAATCATCCTCTCACCATCCCTCCCTTTCTTAATCATTCTCTCTTTCACTCTCTCACATTCTCTCATGGTCCGTCCCCATCTCTCTCCTTTTTGTTCCTCTCATTCTATCTCTCTGTCTCTTTTCCTCTCTTGCTTTCTCTCACTCTCAATTCCTTTCTCAACCTCTCATTTTTGCTTCTCTTTTTCCTGTACCACTATATCCTTTTCTTTGTCATCCTGTACCGCTATATCCTTTTCTTTATCATTTTCTGTCCCTTTACTTCTCTTACTCTCACTCCCTCCCTCTCATTATCTCTCATATTTTTTCTTCTTTATTACTCTTAGCCTCTTCTTTCTCTCCCTCCTCTTCTTTCTCTCCCTCCTATTTTTTCGTTTTTACCATCGCTCTATCATTTGGTCTTTTTAACTCTCACTCCCTCTCTCACTCACTCCCCTACATGCTACCCCTCATTTATTCTCTTTCTCCCTTCCTCCCTCTACCATCCCTCTCTAGCACTTACTCTTCTCTCTCTTATGCATCTCTTTCTTCTTCTCTTTCTCTCACTTCCCCCTCTCTCTCACTCTCTCATTAGAAGGGTGAGAGAGTGGAAGGGATAGAAGGGATAGGACCTATCCCTCTCCCTACCTCTCTATTACTCATTTTTCTCTCTTTTCTCTTTCACTTTCCCTCAATCTCTCTATCTCTCTTCTCTATCTCCTTATCTCACATTCCTCCTCTGACCTCATTCTCCACATCTCTTACGCTCTCTAATGTTATTATCCTTCTCCATCTCACTTTTCTCTCTATCTCATTTTCTGTCTTTCATTCTCTCTCCCTCACTCTCAATCTCTCTCGCTCGCTCATCTCTCTCACTCTATTTATTTCTCTTGTCTCTCTCTTGGCCACATTCTTTCTCTCTCTACATTGCTCTCTTACTCACTTTTCTCAATCCCCCTATTTAATATCTCATATTTTCATTCTCTCATTCTCTCTCCCACTCTCTCTAGAACCCTCTCCCTCTCTATCTCTCCCTCTCCCTCTCTCTCATTATCTCACTATCATTCTCTCTCATAATCTCTTCGTGCATTTCATTATTCTTTCTCCCATCTCTCTTTATCTTTCTCTCCCCTATCAATCTCTCTTTACAGCTCATTCTCTCTTTTTTTTCTTCTTTTCTCTCTTTCACTCTCCCCTCCCTCCCTCCTGCTATTTTTACCCTCCCCTATTTTAACCATCCCACTATTTCAAACCCTCCTTTTCTCTCACTTATTTATCAGTCTTATTATCTCTTCTCCTTTTTTCCTCTCACACACTCTCTTGCTCTCTTTCTCCCTCTCCATCCATCCCTCCTCTCCATTGCTAGTGCAAGAATTGATAGTACAAGATAGAGATGAGAGAGAGAGTTGGGGGTGAGAGAAAAATATTAAGAGGGTAGAATGAGTGATAAAGGGAGAAGTAAGAGAGATAGACTGATAGAGAGAGTGGATAGAGAGAGTTAGAGAGAGTGGGTGATAGAGAGGAAGGGATAGTGAGATGATGAGAGAGAGTGTGTGCAAGAGAAAGTGTGAGAGGGAGAGAGAGAGAGGTGTTTCTCTTCATATCTTGCTCTATTTTTTATTTCTATCACTCTCTCTCTCCCTTTCTCATGCTCTCCTTCTCACTCTTCTTTCTCTCTCTCTCTTTCTCTCTCTTTCCTCACTCTTTTTCTCTCCCCCTAACCTCTCTAATTCTATCTTTACTTATGTACTTATGTCTCTCTCTCTCTCTCATTTTCTATCGTTATCCTTCTTCTCACACTCTCTCACTTTTTTTGCATCCCACCCTCCCAATTACATTCTACCTCACTCTACCAACCTCTTTCTTTCTATATCCCTCCACCTTTCTTGCCCTTTCTCCCTCACAATCACCCTCCCTCTTTCTCCCTCTTTTTCTCACTCCTCTTTCTCTCTTTTCTCTATCATGCTCTATCTCACTCTTCATTTCTCTCTCTTTTGCTTTCTCCTTATGTCTCTTCTCTCTCCCTCTCCTTCTCATTCTCCCTCTTTCATCACCCTCTGTCCCACTCACCTCCTCACTCATGCTCTCTCTAGCTCAGAGAGAGAAAAAGACCCTCCATCCCTACATATCTTTCTTTCCCTCGCTCGATTGCTATATCTCTCTATTCTCATTCTCTTTTTCAATCTCACCCCCACTCATTCTAATTATATCTTTTCCCTCCTCTTTCTCTCACTCTCTCCTTTCACTCTCTCTACCTCACTCTCTCT
>NW_018246336.1:53668-54254 GCF_001263595.1 Phalaenopsis equestris
AGCTCAGAGAGAGAAAAAGACCCTCCATCCCTACATATCTTTCTTTCCCTCGCTCGATTGCTATATCTCTCTATTCTCATTCTCTTTTTCAATCTCACCCCCACTCATTCTAATTATATCTTTTCCCTCCTCTTTCTCTCACTCTCTCCTTTCACTCTCTCTACCTCACTCTCTCTCTTTCTATCTTTTTTCTCTATCTCTTTCTCTCACTCTCCGTAGCTTTATATATCTCTCTATCTCCCTTTCCTTCTTTAAGTATCCCTCTCTCCTATCTTTCTCACTCACCTTTTCTATTTGTCCACTTTCTAACACTTTCTCTCCCCATCCATCTCTCTCTTACTCCCACTCCATTTGCCTTGCTCCTTCTGTCCGACTCTCTCTTTCTCACTATCTCTTACTTTTAATATCTCACTCTCTCTCCCCATCTTTCTCTTATTCTCCCTTTTTCTCTCACAACTCTCTCTCTCTATTTCTCTCTAGCACTCTCTATTTCTCCTCTATCTATTTCTTATTCTCTCTCTAGAAAGAGACGGAGAGATCAGATGACAAAAAAGAGGGAGAGAAAGGGAGAGAAAGAAAGAATAAG
>NW_018246336.1:54330-55151 GCF_001263595.1 Phalaenopsis equestris
GGGAGAGAGATCAAGAGAATTAAAGAGAGAGCAGGAGAAGACAAAAAGAGATAATAAGAGAGATAGAGGGAGAGGAAGAGAGAGAACTATGAAGAAGGGAGGGAGGAAAGGGAGGATGGGAGGGTGAAGGAGGGAAAAGAGAGTGGGATAGACGTAGAGGGAGTGATAAAGAGAGACTGTGATAGAGGTGGGGAGAGTGAAAATAGTATAGGAAATAGCAAAAGAGAGGGAGATATAGAGAATATTGATTTCACCCTTTTCCTTGACTATCTTGCTTCTCTCAGTCATTCTTTCTCTCTCTTCCTCAAACTATCAAACTATCTCTCTCACTATTTATTCTCTCTCGCCCTCACTATTTATCTTTATATCTCTCTTTCCCACTCACTTAACTCTTTATCTCTCGCTCTCTCTCACTCTACACACTCCCTCACTTGCTCCTTCTTTCTCAATATGCTTCTCCCTCACGATTTCTCTCCCATGCTCCCTCAATCAATCTCTCTCTCACTATTCTCTTGCTTGAATTTTCTTTCTTTTATTTATTACTTTTCTCTTTCTTCCTCAAGCTAATAACCTCTCTCCCTCTTCTGATCTCTATCACTCTTTCTCTCTGACTCTCTCTTTCTCTATCTCTACTTACTCTGCATCTCACGCTCCATATTTCTCTCTATCACTTATTAGAAGAGAGAGAGGAGAGATAGAGAAGAGAAGAGAAAATAAGAGTTTACAACAGAGAGCTTGAGATACATAGCAAGGTAGAACTGTCTCTGCATCTCTCTGAGTTAAAAGAGGAGGGGGACCAGGAGGGGGAGGTTGCGAGACGC
>NW_018246336.1:55219-64321 GCF_001263595.1 Phalaenopsis equestris
GATTATGTTAGAGAAAGATAATTTTAGAGAGAGAATAGAGTAAAAAAAAGGTGAGAGAAGAATGTGATAGAGAGTGATTGAGTGAGAGGTAAGAGCAAGAAAGTAAGAGTGTGAGAGTGATTGAAGAAGGTGAGCGGTAGGGGATGATATAGAGATGTGGAGAGAGAATGAGTTATAGAGAGAGGAGGGGGAGGGAGAGAGAAATAGAGATAGAGAGAGAGACTGAGAGAATGGGAGAAAGTTAAAGTTAGAGAGAGAATAAGAGAGAGAGAAATAGAGATAGAGAGAGATAAAGAGATGAGAATAATAGCAAAAAATAAGAAAGAAATATTTAGAGAGAGAATATTGAGAGCATGAAAAAGTGAGTGAATTCCGTCTCTTCTCCGACTGAAATTATCTCTCTGCAAGAGAGATAGATAAGGAGATTGAGAGGGGAATGAAGGAGTTAGGGTGAGAGAGTGGAAGGAGAGAGAGATGTGGGAATAGAGGAAATGAGAGCGAGCGAGAGAGATGGTTGAAGGATATGGGAGAAAGAGTGAGAGAGATAGTGAGAAAGTTGGAGAACAATGGGGTGGGAGAGAGAAAGAGAGATAAAAAGAGGAAAAGAAGGAGCGGAAAGAGCGAATAAAGACAGTGAAGGATTGAGAGAGAATATATACAGAGAAAGGTGAGAGGAGAGAGAGATAGAAAAAGGGAGTGAGAGACAGAAAGAAGGTGAGAGAGGACAAAGAGATGTGCATAAGGAGCCCTTCCTCTTCTTTTATCCTCCTCTCACTCTTGCAATCCTTGACACTCTCCCTCTTCTCTCACTCTCTCTCATTCTCTCTTATTTTCTCTCATTCACCCTCTCATTTTGACTTCGCACTCAGAGAATGAGAACAAGGTAATGGGAGGTACATTAATGGAGGGAGGGATATTAAGAAAAAGAGAAAGGGGCACGAGGAGATGAAAGAAAAAGAGAGTGGGTTATATCCTCTCATAGTACATTTTCTCTCACTCGTTCTGAGTCGCCTTCCTCTCTTACTCATTTATTCTCCTCCTTAGTGAGATAAAAAGGGAAGAGATGAGAGAAATAAATTTTCCCTCCTAATCTAACACTTGCTCTCTCCCTTCTCACTCTAATTTTCTTTCAACTCACTCTATTCTGCTCTTGATCTCTAGATCTTTTTATCTCACTCTCTTCTACATTACCTATCTCTCTCACTCTCTTTTTTTGTCTCAGATATATCACACTCTCTTCTCTCTCTCAAATTATTCTCTGACTACCACTCTCCAACCCTCACACGGTTCGTCTCCCTTACCTCCATCTCTTTCTATCTCAGTTTACTCTTTCTCTCTCTTCTAATCTCTCACTCTTTTCTCTTCTATATTTCACCTCTCTCCCTCCTCTCTCCCTCTCTCTCTCTTCTTCCTCTCTCTTCTTCTCTCTCTTCTTTTCTCTTACACCTTCTCCCTCTTTCTCCCATATTTTCTACTTCTCTCTCTCTTCACATTACTATCTGGTAGAAAGGGGGGTCAACTGTACCGACGGAATCTTTTTATAGTACATTATTTCACCATGGGCGGATAGCGGGAATCGAACCCGCGTTTTTTTTCTTGCTCCCCCACACTCTCACTCTTGTTCTCCCTCTAGCTCTCCACATCTTTTATTTTTCTTTCTCTCATTATCTCTCGCTCATATCCCCTCACACTCTCCTATAGGCTCTCTATATCTGACTCCCTTTAAATTTTTTTACTTTTCTCTCTTAATATCTTCTTACCTCACTATTTCTCTTTTTTTCCCTTACACACTCTTTTGCATTATCTCTTTTCCTCTACAACTCTTTCTTCCCCCACTCTCTCTCTTTGTCTCTCTATCTTTCTCTATTTTTTAACTTGCTCACTCTCTTGTCCTCCCATTCTCCTTCCACTCACCATCTCACTCATTTCTTCTCGTCCTCTTTCTCCCTCTCCCTTCTTCACTCTCTCAAACTCTCCCTCCCCATTACTCTGTCTTGCATGAGAGAGAGTGAGAGACATCTATCTCTCTATCGTGTTTGCTCTCCCTCTCTCTCTCTTATGCTATCAACCACTTTTCTTCTCTCCCCATCCATCTCTCTATTTATCTGATTGAGAAGGAGGGATGGAGAGAGAGACAAAAGTGGGAGAGAAAAAAGAGGTTAAACATCTCTCTCTCATGTACTCTTCTTTTCCCTCTTTCTCTCTTTGCTCTATCTGTATTTCTCCTCTCTTGTTTTATTTCTCTAACTCTCTCCTCTCTTTGTTTCTCTTTCATTATCTCTCTCTCACAACACTCTCATTTTTCTAACTCACCCAGAGAGATAAAGTAAGGGAAAGGGTGGGGCGGGAATGGAGGGAGGGATAATGTCAAAAATAGAGGAGTGAGAGGAGATGGGTAGGAAAGTGGGTGACAGAGAAAGAAGGTGGAGCGAGAGAAGCAAGAATGAGAGAGAAGGATAAAGTAATAGAGATGAGGAGGAGGGATAAAAATAAACACTGGGAGATAGTGAGATAGATAGAACAGAAGACAGAGTGTGAAAGAGAAAAGTAATAGATAGAAGAGAGAGTAAGAGAGAGAAGAGAGATGAGGAGGGAGAGGGGGGAGAGGGATATAGGTAAATTTGGAGAATGGAGATTATAAAGCAACAAAGCAAGACAAAAGGAAGTGGGGGAGGGAGAGAAGAGGGAAAAAGAGAAAAGAAAATGATAGAGAGAAAAGTGAGAAAGAGAAAGAGAAAGAAGAGTCAATACGGGTAAAAAAAGAGTGGGAGGGAGAGAGTTGAGTGAGGAAGGGAGAGAGTTAGGGTGAGAATGGAAGAGAGATAAAGTGAGAGTAAGTGAGCAAGAGAAAGAAACTACAAGAAAGTGCAATTAAGAGAGAGAGTTAGAGTGCAATAGAGAATGAGAGATAACAAGAGATTCTTAGAGAGTGAGAAAATGAGAGTGAGAGAGGGAGGGAGCTTTATTTTAGCCTCTAACTTACTCTCCTTTTCTCTCTAACTCTATTCATTTTTCTCTTCAGTCTCTCTTCTCTTCACCCAACTAACCAAAAGATATCAATCTCCTACCTTCATCTTTCTTTTCCTTCACTCTCTCGGTCTCTTTCACTCTCATATTCTCACTTATGCTCTCTGCCTAGCTCTCACTCTCTCTACATCTCTCACTCTTGCTCCACCTCTATAGAGATGCGAGAGGTAAGGCGAGAGAATGAGGAAGATATTGCTCTTCTCTCCCTCTATATATGGCCACACACACACTCTCTTTCCTCATGCTTCCTCTTTCTATCTCATTCTCTCTTTCATTCTCTCTCCCCCATCTCTTTTTCTTCCTCTCAACCTCTGGAAAGTAGAAAGAGGGAGAGAAGCATGATTGAGAGTGAGAAAGAAAGAATAAAAGAGAAAGATTGAATGAGAGAAAGAAGGAGAGAGCACTAGAGAGAGTAAGAGAGAAAATAAGGGTGAGATTGAAATGAAGCTTGAGAGGGATAGAGAGAGCTTGAAAGAGAAAATAGAAGAAGAGTGGTAGAGAGATAGAGCGATCTTGAGAGGGATAGATGGAATAGGGAAGATCATATAAGTGTTCCCTCATTCCCTCTTCCATCCTATCTCTCTCACTTTGTCTCTCTATATCTCTCTCTTTATTTCTCTCCCACACTCTCTTCTATGTCTCTACCTCTCTTTCTTTTTTTCTCACTTTCTCTCACTCAATTCCCTTCTCTCCCTCCCTCCCACAAATTATCTCTTTATATCTCTTTCTTTATATCCCCCCTTTTCTTTTAACTCTTTATCTCTCACTCTCACTCTTTCTTTCCCTTACTCAAATTCTTTGTCTCATCTCTTTAGCTCTCCATATCTCTCACTCTCTCCCTCCCATTCTCTCTCTCTCACTCCTCCCTCTCTTCCTTCCTTCAATGCTCCAGCTCTCTCTCTAACCCTCTCACCCTTGTCACTATCTCTCTCTCTATTCTCTCTCTATTTATCTCTATTACAATGAATGATCGGAAGGAGAGAGAGCAAGAGAGCATAGAGAGAGATTTATAGAGAGACATTGAGAAAGAAGGGGGAGGTAAGTCAGTGAGTGAGAAAGAGAGAAATAGTTAGAGAGATAGAATGAAATAGAGAGAATGTGAGTGAGAGAGAGCTAGAGAGAGAAAGGTAGAGAGATGAAGAGTTAGAGATAAGAGAGGAGAGAACATGAGAGAGGGTGGGAGAGGGAATAATGGAGAGAGAGAGAGGCATAAGGATGGATAGGGAGGGGGAGAAAGAGAAAAGGAAGTAGAGTAAGAGAGAGAAAGCAAGTTGGAGAGAGGGGAGAGAGGGGAGGAATGGAGAGAAGAGAAAGGTAGAGGGGAGAGAGTAAGAGTAGGAGGGAGGGAGAGAGAAAGCAAGAGAGAGAGAGGGAGAGTGTGGGGTGGAGGTAGAATGAGAAAGTGAGTGAGGGAGAGAAAGTAAAGAGAAGTTGAGTGAAGGAGGAAAGGAAAGAGAAGAGTGAGAGAGGATGGGGTATAGGGAGGGTGGGGAAAAAAGAGAACAATTTGAGAGAGTAGGGAGAGGGTAAGACATAGGGTGAGAGAAGAGGGAGAGTGATGGAGCATAACATTAGAATGAGATGAGGTGAGGGAGAAAAGGATAGTTATAGAGTGGGATTATAGAGTGGGAGAAAAAGGATAGTTATAGAGTGGGAGAAGAGAGGAAGTGTGAGAAAGTAAGAGAGTTAAAGAGGGTAGG
The DNA here is from genome assembly GCF_001263595.1 of Phalaenopsis equestris. Lineage (NCBI taxonomy): Eukaryota > Viridiplantae > Streptophyta > Magnoliopsida > Asparagales > Orchidaceae > Phalaenopsis > Phalaenopsis equestris. The sequence continues at coordinate 59,947 of NW_018246336.1, forward strand.
GAGAGTGAGAGAGAGGCAAGAGAGAGAGAGGGAGGACCAGAAGAGGGAGAGGGAGGAGAGAGGAGGAAAGGGTGAGGGAGAGGAACATAATGGGAGAAGAGAGGAGAGACCGACAATGAGAGAAAGGGGGAAGGAGAGAGTGAAAGAGAGGTAGAGAAAGAGAAATATAGAGACGGGGGTGTGAGAGTGAGAGTAAGCAAAAAAGAGTGAAATGGGGAGAGATAGAATAAAAGAAAGAGTTAGAGAGAGAGAGGGTGGGTGAGGGATGATGGAGGGAGAGAGACAACAAGAGATGTAAAAAGAGATGTAAAGGAGATGTAAAGCTAGAGTGAGTGAGAAAGAATAAGTAAACGAGATAAAATGTGAGGAGATAGATAGAGAATAAGAGAGATAAAGATATATCTCTATTCTCTCTTTTCTCACTGCCACCATCCTTCCATCACATACTTCCTCTGTACTTCCTCTGTCTAATCTCTCCTCTCAGTACTCTCCCTCTTAGTTCTTTATCTCTCACCCTCCATCTCTCTAACTCTACTTCTCATCTCCAACTCTTAATCTATCTCACACACTCTCTCCCCCACTCTCACTTTTTCTCTCTCCCTCTCCCTCTCTCCCTCTCTCCCTCACTTCTCCTCCCTCCCTCTCCCTCTCTCCCATTCTCTCTTTCTCTCACTTCTCCTCCCTCCCTCTCACACTTGCAAGGGAGAGTCAAAGTGAGAGGAGAGATATGGATGAGAGGTATCAAGAAAGGAAGTGCAAGGAAATGTAAGAGAGGGTTCGAAGGAGAATAGGGTGACCCTCTCCCACATTAACTCTCACTCTTCTATTCCAACTCTCTCCCTCTTTTCTTACTCACTTGTCACTCTTTTATTCTTCTCTTCTTCTCTCTCACTCTCTCACACTCTCTTCCCACTATGTCTCTCTCTTCCTCTCAAACTTCTAAAATACTCCCTTCCAATCCTTCTCTCTCTCTCTTCACTCTTTACCCTCCCTCCCTCTCTTTCTCCATATCTCTCTTTTCTTCATGTTCCTCTCAGTCTCTCTCCCTTTCAATTTTCATCTCTCTATCTCACTCACCTCTTTCATTCTATCTCTTCTGTTGTCTATCTCTCTCCTTAACTCCCTCTATCTACATCTATCTCTATCACTTCTTACTTGCCATCTCTCGTTGACCCTCTTTCTATTCCCTCTCTCGTACTTGTTATCTCTCTCCCGCTCATCACTCACAAACTTCCTCTTCTTTTGCTTTCACTCTCTTGCTATCTCTCTATTCCTCTCACTCTTTCACTCCTGATCTCTCCTTCCTCTCTCTACTCTCCTTCTATTTTCTATCTCTTAAACTTTTGCTTGCTTAATCTCTATGTATCTCCTTCTACATCTCCTCTTATTGCTTTGATATCTCTCATTGTCTCTCCCTTAATCTCTTCTTTCTCTATCATCTCTCTGACTTTCCTCTCCCTCAATCATGCTCTTTCTGTCTCTCTCCATCTCTCCACCCCTTTCCCTTCCTCTCTCTTTCCTCTCTCTCCTTCTTGCACTATCAACTTCTCTCACTCTGTCACACGATATCTCTCTATCTCTCATTCCCTCTAACTCTATCCTTCTCCATCTTTATCCCACCATACCTCCTCTTCCCTTACTCACTCTTTCACCCTCTCTCATTCACTCTCTCCCTTTATCTCAAGGTTGATATCTCTCTCCCCTCCCCCATTATTTGTTGCTCTATCCCTCTCTCTCAATGTCTCTCTCCCACTCACCTCTAAGTTTATCTCGCTCTTTCCATTACGTTGTTGCTTCCTCCTCTTCTCTCTCTCACACTCTCTTTATCTCTCTTTGCACTCTGCCTCTTTTTTTGCTCTCTTTATCTCTTTTTTGTTTCTCTATCCCTCTCTCTCAATGTCTCTGTCACACTCACCTCTTAGTTTCTCTCTCTCTCTCCCTTACATTCTTGCTTCCTCCCTTCCTCCTCTCTTCCCTCTCTCACACTCTCTTTAACTCTCTTTGCACTCTTCCTCTTCTCTTTTCTCAACTGCTCCCTCTCACTTCCTTACTCTCTCTAATTCTCTCTCTCACCTCTCTTCTTCCTTCTCATTTCTTCTCTCCCTTGCTAGCTCATCTTTCTCCCTCTCACCTCTCATTATCTCTCTCTCTTTTCTCACTCAATATCTCTCTATCCTTCCTTCTCTATATCTCATTAACTCTCTCACACCATGTCTCATTGTCTTCACGCTCACTCTCTCTGTCAACTCTCTCCCTCTCTCTCTCTCTCCTCTCTCTTTCTCTCTCCCTCTCTCTGTCCCTCTCCCTCTCCCTCTCTATTTATTTTCTCTCTCCCCCTCTCTCTCACTCTCCCTATCTCTTAAGAGAGATTGAGTGAGGAAAAAATAAATTAAGTGAGAAAGGGTGTCCTCTAAATAGAGAGACAAGAAAAAGCAAAGGAAAAATAAAGAATCAAAATTAGGTAAGGAGATAGAGCATTCTTTCTTTCTCTTGCTCTTCTCTCTCTCTCTCCCATTATCTTACTCTCTCTTTCCCCTCCCTCCCTCCCTTTCTCTCTATTTTCTCTTCCATCTCTCACTTTCTATCATCACTATCACTCTCCCATTCTCTTCTCTCTCTTGTGATGGAGTGGGAGAGAGAGAAAGAAAGAGAGGAAGGCAATAGTAATGATGAAAGAGAGTGAGAGGAGAGAGATAATGAGAGATAGTGTGAGAGAGTTATAATGAGAAAGAGACAAAGTGAGAGAGAGAGAGAGAATAGAGAGAGGGATAGAGTGAGATACGAAAAGGAAAAGGGAGAGATACGAAAAGGGAGAGAGATATGGAAATGATTGTGTATGTCTATGAGAGAGAAAAGAGAGAGAGTGTGTGTGTGTGTTTGTCTATGAGGAAAAGGGTGGGAGGGAGGGAGGGAGAGTGAGAGAGAGAGGGGAAGTGATTGAGGAAGGAAAGGGAGGTGGTTGTGAAGAAGAATGTGAGAGCAAAGGGAGAGAGAAAGAGTGAGAGAGTGAGAAAAGCAGGATATCTACTGAGGGTGTGAATGATATGGGGGAAGAAAGTGGGTAAAAGATAGAAAAATGAGGGAGTGGGAGAGAGAAAGTGAAAGGAGAGTGAGAAATATGAAGGGAGAGCATGTGGGAGAGTAGAGAAGGAGAGCAAAAAAAGGATAAATAGTAGATTAAGAGAGAGAAGAAGAGAGAAGAGAGAGTGAGAGATGCATAATTAGAGAGAGAAGATAGAAGGTGTAAGAGGGATAGGGTGAGAGTTGGGGAGCTTCAAAGGATGAGAGAGTAAGAATGGAGAGAGAAAAGTGAGAAAGAGAGTTCAAAAAAGCCAATGAGGAAGCAAGGAGAGAGTGCAAGAGAGACAGAGAGATGAAGCGAGAGAAGGAGAGAGAATGATGAAGAGAGGGAGAGTGAGTCAGGGTGAGAGAGTAAATGGGAATGAGCTAAAAGAGAAGTGTGACGTGATAGAATGAGGGAGAAAATGAAAAAATATAGCATGAGTTAGGAAGAGAGGGAGAGATAGAAGAGAGAAGAGAGAGAGAGCGCGAGATAGAGAGAGAGGGAGTGATGGCGAGAGTGAGAAGAAAGGGTGAAGAGATAGAGAGAAAGAGAAGAGAAGAGAAGAGAGAGGAGCAGGATAAAAGAGAGGAAGCTAGAGAGTGGGAGATAAAATACAATAGAAAAAGCTATAGAAAGGGAGAGAGAGAGAGAGACCAAGCAAAGAGAGCAATCTCTCCTTCTCTGTCAAGAGTGAGAGCAAGAAAGAGGGACGGTGAGTGATAAAGAGTGCGAGAGAGGTAAATAAGAGAGATAATGAGCGATAAAGAATAAGACAGAGTTGAAGAGAGAATGGAAGGATTGAGATAGAGAGATTCTCCATCTCTTTCTCCACTTTATAGCTCTCTCTCATTCTTGTTTCCCCTCTTTCTGCCTCTAATAGAGAAAGATTGAGATAGAGGGATAAGGGACTCTAAATATCTCACACTCTCTTCTATAATCTCTCATTGTCTTTTCTCTTTTTATCTCTCCTATCACTATCTCTCTTCTCTCACCTTCTCTTCTTTACCTCTCTAATGATGAAGCAGGAGAGAGACTGAAAGAAAAATGCATACAAGAGAGGAAGGGAGAGATAGGGAGAGATAAAGAGAAAGGGATATAGAGAGAGATAGTGGAGAGAGAGAAACTAGGAAAGAGATGGATGCATGCTCTCCCTATCTCCCTCCCTTCCTCCCTCGTACCCTCTCTTATATTCTCTTCCTCCTCTCTCTCATTCTTTATTTCTCTCTTGCTCTCTCACTCATGCACTTTTTTGTCTCTATATCTCTATTTCTTGCTCTCTGAGAGATGGAGGGAGGGGGGACTGAGGGAAAG
>NW_018246336.1:64344-70216 GCF_001263595.1 Phalaenopsis equestris
AAAAGAGGGAAAGATCAAGCATGAGAGATAAGAAAGTAAATGCTTGGAATAGAAAGAGAGAACAGATGAGAGGGTTAAGAAGGAGAGCATTAAAGTAGTAGGGAAGGAGAGAGGAGAGAGATAACATAATCTTCTCTCACTCTCTTCTATAATATCTCGTTCTCTTTCCTCTTTTCTACCTCTCCTATCACTTTCTTCCCTCACCCTCTCTTCTTTATCTTTCTATTGATGGAGAGAGAGAGTGTGTGAAAGAAAAATGGAGAAAGGAGAGGAAGGGAGAGAGATAGTTATGAAGAGAGAGCAAGAGAGAAATGAGAAGAGAGAAGATGCACTCACTCTCTCCATCCCATTTCATCCCTATATCTCTTTCTCACTCTTTTTAGCTCCCTCTCCAAAAGGGAGAGTGATAGCGAGCGGGGAGAGAACAGATGTAGAGTGGGGGTTAAAGAGAGGGTGTTGGAAGGAGGGAGAGAGGGAGAGAGAAAGATGGTTCATGAGAAAATAGGAGGAGAAAAATAGAGAGATAATATAAGCATCTCTCTCCCTTTATCTCTCTCTCACTCTGTCTCACACTCTCTCTCTTTCTCTCATTTCTCACCTCTCTTCTCTTTCTCTCACTCTAACTCTCTCACAATCTCTTTTGTATTCTCTCATTATGTCTCTTTTCTATCTCTTCTATCACATTTTCTCCTCTCTCACCCTCTCATCTTTATCTCTCTAATGATGGTGCGTGAGAGAGAGAGAGTGCAAAAAAAATGAAGACCAGAGAGGAAGGGAGAGAAATAGTGATGAAGAGAGAGCAAGAGTGAAGATGAGAGTTGATTCTCTCCCTCTCTCCATCCCATTTCATGCCTCTATCTCACTCTTACTCTCTTTAGTTCCCTCTCCAAAAGAGAGAGGCATAGTGAGGGAGAGAGAATAGATAGACAGAGGAGGTAGAGAGAGGTTTGGACAGAGGGAGAGAGGGAGAGAGATAGATGGTTGATGAGAGAATAAGAGGAGACTATTTTTCTCTCTTGCTTGCTCTCTCTTTTTTACTCTTTTTTCTTTTTCTCTTCTCTTTATCATCCCCTCTCTATCTTTCAAGCTCTTTCTCTCTCTCTCTCAACTTCTTTCCTCTCTTGCTAGCTCTCATTCTTTATCACTCTCCCTCATGTATCACCCTCTAACTCTCTCTCTCTCCTTCCTCTCTCACAATCTACCTCTCTTATTCTACTTATCTCTCTAACACACACTCTCTTCTCCATTTCTCTCATTCTCTCACCCTACTGCTCTCTCTATCCCTCCCTCATTCCTTCTCCCACCCTCTCTTTATTTATCTCTTATATTCCCTCTCTACCTCTCACTATTTATATTTATCTCTCCTACTCTGTCTTGCTTTCTCTCACTCCATCCCTCCCTCCCTCCCACCTCTCCCTCTCTCTTATATTATCTATCTCTTATGTTCTCTCTTTCTTGTTGTAACATTCTATTCTCTGTCTCTCTCACGCACTCTCTTGTTCTCTATCTCTCTTTCTCTCTCTCACTTGCTCTCTCTATCCCTCTCTCTGTCATGCTCCCTTTCTCTATATCTTTCTCTCTCACTCTCGGTTCTCTTGCTCCATCTTCTTTCTCTCTCACCCTTTTCTCTAGCCATCTCCTCTCCCTCTCTCCATCCCTACCCCTCCCTTTAGGTGACATAATGAGAGAGAGAGCACAGAGATATATAAAGAGATAGTGAAAAAGAGGAGCGAGAGAGATAGAGAGATAAAGTGATAAGAGAAAAAGGGAAGACAAAAAGACAACTAGCTCTCTTTGTTAGATATAGAGGGATAGTCTTTCTCTCTCTCTCTTCTCGCATGCCCCTTACCTCACAATATTTCCTCCTCTCCTTCACTCTCTTGGTCGCACTTTCTTCAGTGCTAGATAAATAGAGACAAGGAAAGCATGAGAGAGAGTGTTAGAGAAAATATTGAGAGAAAGAGTGAGAGTTAGAGATTATCACTCTCCTTTTCTTCTCTCATCTATTTTCTCACCCCTATTTAGTAACATAGGGGAAGAAAGAGGAGATAAAAAAAAATATCTTCCTCTCTCTATTAGATGAAGAGGGACAATCTTTTTTGCTCTTTCTATTCTCACAAACTCCTTCCCTCACACTATTCTCTCCTCCTTTCCCTCTCACTCTTGGTCCTAGTTTCTTCTATGATAGAAAAATAGGGACAGAGAAATCATGAGAGAGAGAGCATTAGAGATAATAATGAGAGAAAGAGTGAGAGTTAGAGAGAATACTAAAAAAGAGAGTGAGATCAAGGAAAAGTGAGGGAGCGAGAAAGGGAGAGTGAAAAGAAAATGAGAGAAATGATGCGAGTGTAAGTAAGAGTGTGTGTAAGATGGAGAGGAAAGGGAGAGAGGAGAACAATTAAGATAGAGAGTTAATGAGAGAGATATTGATACAGAAGGAGAGAGTAGGAGAGGAAGTGAGTGAAGGATTGAGGGAGGGAAGGAGAAATGATTGATGTGTGAGAGGCAAGGGAAGGGAGAGAGGGAATGTAGAGCAAGAGAAAAGATTGATTTTTTTTCTCACTCTTATCTCCTCTATCCCTTTACTCTCTTTCCTACACTAACCAAAAATTGAGAGATAAAGATGAGTGAGAGAGAGACAGAGAGAAAAGAAAGATTATAAGAGAAAGTAATGGGAGAGATAGAAAAGTGTGAGAGAAAGAGCAAAAATGAGAGGGAGAGAATGTGTGAGATATAAAAGAGAGAGCAACAAAAAGAATGTGAGAAGAGACAGAAAGAGGGAGCAAGTGTGTGAGAAGAGGGATGAAGGAGAAGAAGAAATATATAGAGTGAGAGAGAGAAAGAAGAAGAGAGGGAGTGTTAAAGAAGGAGAGGTAAACAGAAATGGTAGAGGGCTTGACAGAGAGGGAGGGAGGGAGGTAGTTGGAGAGATGGAAGGATAGAGAGAGGCGAGAGAGAGAGAGAAAATAAAAGATAGAGTGAAAGATTAGAAAGAAGTAGAAAGGGAGTAGAAATGAGGGAGGGATGGATGGATAGGGAGGGGGAGAGAGACTCGATAAGAGTGTGATGGGGAGGGAGAGAGAGTGAAAGAACTGAGAACAAGTGAGGGACCAAGAGAGAGATAACTCACTCTACTCTCACTCTCCTTCCCCCTCCCTTCCTCCATTTCTCTCTTTTTAGCTCCCTTCCCATCCCTCCCATATTCTCTTTTTTTAAAACTACCTCCTTCCCTCCTCTCTTCTTCTCACACTTTCTAACACTCATCATCTCAATCCCCCTCTCTCACTCTCTGTCTTATGCTCTCATTGCCTCTTATTTTCTCTCTATCACTCTTTCTCTTGCTCTTATCTTACTCTTCAAACTTTTTCTCATGTTCTTCTCTCTCATTTTATCACTCTCCAACATTAATTCTCTCAAACTCTAACTCTCTCACACTCTGTTTTGTTACTTTCTCTCACCAAACAATTTTCTTCTTACCCCACCCTCTCTCACTCTCTTTATCTCTCCCTCTCTCCCCCTTTAAATGTCTATCCTTCTTGCTTTTACTTTATCTCTCTCACAATTCCTTCTCTAGTTCTCTTTCTCTCTCTCTAGCTTTCTTACTTTTTCCCTCCCCTATCTCTCCCTCCCTCCCTCCCTCTCACTTTCTATCTCTTTTACCCAATATCACTTTCTTTATCTCTCTCTCAACTTTCTCTCTCCTTCTCTATGTTTTTTTATCTCTCCCACCCTTTTCTCTCCCTTCTCGTCTCCTTCCATCCCACTATTTCTCTCTCAATCTCTCTCTTTCTTTCCCTTCTCACTCTTTCTCTTCTATCCTCTCTTGCATTCTCTCTTCCCTTCCACCCTAACCATTCATCTCTCCCTCTCTCTCCTTCTCTCTCTCATTTCTCTCTCATGCTCTCCTTTTAACTTCTTCCCTCTAACTCCCTCTCTTTTCCTTTGCTTTCTCTCAGTTTCTCTTATTATTCTATCTCACTCCATATCCCTCCCTCCCTCCCCCTCTCCTCCTCTCTTGCTTTCTTTCCTCTTTATCTCTCACTGTCCACATCTCTATATTTCTCCTCACTCCCTCACTTTCTCCATCACTCTCGTGCCTTCAATCTCACTCTCCCTTTATCTTTCAATCTCTCTTTACTGAGAGAGATAAAATGAGAGATTATGAGAGGTAAGGAGGGTGAAGAGTGAGCAAGAGAAAGATGGGTGGCGGAGGTGATGATGAGAGAGAAAAAATAAGCGAGAAAAAAAATCAAAGAAGAGAGAGTGAGAGATGATGAGAGAGAAAAGAGTGTGTGAGAGATTAGGAGAGAGAGCGTGAGAGAGTTAGAGAGAGAGCAAGAGCAAAAGAGGGAAGAGAAAGAGAAGGGTGATAGAGAGATACCTAAAGAAAGAGAGAGAGAATAAGTGGTAAAGAGCAAGAGATAGAGAGTTAGAGATTAAGAGAGACAAAAGTGAGAAAAAAATGGAGGTAATGTGAAAATGAGTGAGAGAAAGAGAGTGATGGAGGGAGAGGAGATGGGAGTAAGGGAAGAAGCAAGAGAGAGAGAAAAAAGAGGAGGTTGAGCAAAAAAAAGTTAGTGAGAGATCAAATGAAAGAGAAAGAGAGAATGAGAGATGGAGAGCGAGAGATAAGAAAGTTAGGGAGAGAGAGCCTTGGGAGAGAAGTGGGTAAGTGAGTGAGTGAAAAAAAGAGAAGAAGAGAAGAAAGAAATAGATACAGAAGGTGTGAGAGAGGGAAACTAAGAGAGAAAATGCAAGAGAGAAGAGAGGGAGCGGGAGGGATTCAGAGAGAGGAGAGAAGAGGGATTGAGAGAAAGGAGATATGGAGAGAGGGAGTGCGATAAAAAGAGTGTGAGGGAGACGGAAGGGAGAAGTGAGAGAGGTAGGGAGGGAGTTTAGAAGGGAGAGTGATAGTGAGATAGACATAGACAGATTGAGCGAGAAAGTGTGTGTGTTAGAGAGAGAAGAGAAAAAAGGAAAGTGTAAGTGTGAGAGAGAGGGTGAGGAGGATAAAGTAAGGGAGATGGAGTGAGAGAGAGAGCTTTAGGGAGGGTGGGAAGAGGCAATAATGAAAAAGCAAGAGAGAGAGAGAGAGTATGTGTGTGTGAGGAAGTGTGTGAGAGAGGGAGAGAGAAAAATAAACAATGGGAGAGGGAGTGAGGTTAAGAGAGTGAAAGGGAGGCTAGGAGGGAGTGAGAGATGGAGAGACAAAGAGAGAGGGAGAGAGAGAGTAAAGGATAGGAAGCTAGTGGGAGAGAAGAAGGAGTGTGGGAGAGGAATAGATGTTGAGAGGGAGATTGTGAAAGAGAGAAAATGATGGAGAGAGAGAAATATGTAGAGCGAGAAAGGGAGGGAGAGAAAAAAAAGAAATCTAAAGTGAGTGTTTTCGCTCGTTTTTCTCACTTTTATTTTAGAAGGAGTCGTCAGCTGGTCGATCGTCGTATGCTTCCCCCATTCGAATAAATCTCCCTTTCGAATTAAATCCATGATTCAAAGAGGAGAGGAATCAAATAAAAATGGACATACGACAAAATGACAAACAAGAGAAAACTCAAAACGTGGTGAGCCTACGTACGGTAAAGCTCGCAAGGATAGGTTAAGAGTGTCCGTCCAAACAACTAAAGAAAGAGAGAGAGAATAAGTGGTAAAGAGCAAGAGATAGAGAGTTAGAGATTAAGAGAGACAAAAGTGAGAAAAAAATGGAGGTAATGTGAAAATGAGTGAGAGAAAGAGAGTGATGGAGGGAGAGGAGATGGGAGTAGAGGAGAAAGCAAGAGAGAGAGAAAAGAGAGAAGGAGGTAGAGCAAAAAAAAGTTAGTGAGAGAGCGAATGAAAGAGAAAGAGAGAATGAGAGATGCAGAGCGAGAAGAGC
>NW_018246336.1:70302-71292 GCF_001263595.1 Phalaenopsis equestris
AAGAAGAAGAGAAGAAAGAAAGAGATACAGAGGGCGGGATTAGTGCCTAATTAAAAATTAGTTCTACATTTGATCTTTTTAATGTATAAGATTTGAGAAACTCTTTAGCTTATAGATATAATATAGTAAGTAAAATTATTTTTAATGAAAATTTTAAGTGGAGATAATAAAAGAACTAAATTTAAAATTTGGAAAATCTACAATATATTTCTAAACTAGATAGAAACTCATATTTTCATCTTTCATAACATTAAAAATTTCTAAAAAAAGGAAAGTGTAAGTGTGAGAGAGAGGGTGAGGAGGATAAAGTAAGGGAGATGGAGTGAGAGAGAGAGCTTTAGGGAGGGTGGGAAGAGGCAATAATGAAAAAGCAAGAGAGAGAGAGAGAGTATGTGTGTGTGAGGAAGTGTGTGAGAGAGGGAGAGAGAAAAATAAACAATGGGAGAGGGAGTGAGGTTAAGAGAGTGAAAGGGAGGCTAGGAGGGAGTGAGAGATGGAGAGACAAAGAGAGAGGGAGAGAGAGAGTAAAGGATAGGAAGCTAGTGGGAGAGAAGAAGGAGTGTGGGAGAGGAATAGATGTTGAGAGGGAGATTGTGAAAGAGAGAAAATGATGGAGAGAGAGAAATATGTAGAGCGAGAAAGGGAGGGAGAGAAAAAAAAGAAATCTAAAGTGAGTGTTTTCGCTCGTTTTTCTCACTTTTATTTTAGAAGGAGTCGTCAGCTGGTCGATCGTCGTATACTTCCCCCATTCGAATAAATCTCCCTTTCGAATTAAATCCATGATTCAAAGAGGAGAGGAATCAAATAAAAATGGACATACGACAAAATGACAAACAAGAGAAAACACAAAACGTGGTGAGCCTACGTACGGTAAAGCTCGCAAGGATAGGTTAAGAGTGTCCGTCCAAACAAGATCGGGAGAAAACACCTTAAACCGATATCCGCAATAGAATAGCTACGTAGACTACCCATAACCAGAGATTCAGGTGT
>NW_018246337.1:0-7701 GCF_001263595.1 Phalaenopsis equestris
CAACTTGGTTTATTTTTTTAGGTTATGATACAAGAATTTTAGTCCCCAGGTGGAGCGAATCGAGGGGACTCTAGAGTATGAGCTAATATCTTCCCTGCCTAGCCGGCCTTCAGAATTATTCAAACTTAAATTAGCCAATGTTCTTTATAGCATCTCTAGTAAGGGTAAATAATATTATTCCTCATATTTGGTACAACACCATTTGCATACTTCCATAACAGAATTCTTATACTTATTACTGATTCATGATAAGAAGAAAAATATTTTCATATTAAATACTTTTCTTCCACAAAAACTTTAGTTATCTTTTTACAGCTTTGTTAAAATATCAAAATTCAAAAAATATTTTAAATTTTAAATTCCTACAAAAAACATTTTTAGTTTAAGTAATTATCTATTTAAAAATAGAAAAACTTTGTAAAAAGTGCATATTGCATAATCTTCTTTGTGGATTTGATATTCAGGTTTTAATCAAAAAGTCCTATATTACTTGATAACGATACGTATACTTGCTTCTTCACAATCAAATTTTTAGTTTTGTTGCAGAATAAGTAAATATAAGTGAAAAATACCATCAGAACTATTGTTATACTATGCATAAGCATTAAGTATTAAGGGATCAAGTTTTTGGCACCATTTTCGGGGATTAAAATCTTCAAGTAGTGGTGTCAACTTCATAAATCCTTACATATACAAAAAATTGGGATCATTAGTCTTCTTTATCCTTCTCCCTATATTGAGATATGATTTTGTGAAGAATTGATTTGGTTTTAAATGGTTTTTAATGTCAATAATTTGTGATGATTTGAACTCTGATCTTCATTTATTTTTCAATCTGGCCAATTGAATAGTGAAAATGTGTTGAGAAACATATGTTCCCAAAGGGCTACAATTTATACAACATTAGGAGAATTACATTTGATTTCATGGGAGAGTATTTAATCCATGGAGTTGGGTGAAAATAAATATGAAAATATACTTTGATTAATGTAGAATTAGAGATTTTTAGGTTATAGATTAAAATCCTCAAATTGGTCCAGTTGATTGAAAACTGATACGAGATTGTTATCACTCGGGGGAGGGAGTAGTAAGAGCTATAAGGGGGTAGTCGGTATCCCCCAGCTTAACTATGAAATTGGGACCAATTAGGATTGCTCCTATTTGGCAAAAAATAATATATAAATCTATTTACTCATTGTAATGGGGAAGGTTTCTTTCTTCAATTTGAACGTTCTGCCACAACATCTCAGTTTTAATTTTTGTAAGTTTACTTTTGAGTAGTTTAGCATTTGTTTTAGTTAATTTTGTCTTTCAACTGCATTTTAATTAGCATTCACTTGTTACTTATTATTTAAACTTCATACTTTACTTTTTTGTATAGTTTTAAAAATTGTACTTTACATTATAATCTTAAGAACTTATTTATAGGCATTTCCAACTTCCTTGTAGGATGGATATCAAGGACTCTATTAGAGTCATTTATTACTTGAGCGATACGTATACTTGCATTATTTTTAAAGGTTTTTTGACAATTAAAAATTTTTAAAAGATAAAACTATTTTAACTTAAGTTATTTTGTTGAGATTAATTTGCATATTCAGGATTAAATTGCATATTCACTACTGTATTTGTCATGTGTTTTTTGCAATATTGAAAAATATTTATAAAATTAACACACTAAATCCATACCACATAAAGGTGCTCATGTGGCTGTTGACCTCATTTTTTGTTGAGGTTTAGTTTTTTCCTCTTTAGTAGCCTAAGATCTAGCCATAGGATTTTCCTATTGACTATTCTTAGAAAACTAGAAAAGGCACCCTCACCACTAGAAATTCAAAACTCTTCTCTACTCAACTTGAAGTTCCACATGTTGGTCTCAACCTCTAAATACTTAGTAGGTGAGGTCACCATGGGGGAAACTTAAGATGAGTCACCCTTAGGACTGTTGGACCTTAATTTTTTGACCCTCGGTGTTGATCTGGAGCTGAGGCACTCACCACACTTATCTGCACCCACAATCACTCACAACCCTGAACTCAAATTTCTAGCCTAGGTCCCTTTATCTTTTTGGGATACTCATTTAGATGGTCCCATAAACCTACCAGCCCTTGAGATGGTCTAGCTAAGACCACTACATAGAGGACCCAAAATGGGGTTTCCATTGTTCCATGGCTTATTGATGGTAGTTGGCACTCCAACTCTACCAAGATACCCAACCTACCCTTCTGCATCTGAGTACTCCAAATTATCTAAACACCCTTGAAAACCTAAACTTTGCCGAAATTCCCAAGTTTACCCAAAATACCCAAATTTGATCAAAATTCATTTCAAACTTTTTGAAAACCTCCAAATTATCTAAAATTACTCAAAATCTCCAAAGATGACTATATTACCAAAATACCCCTCCATAGCCCAAAATTTCAAAAATTCCAAAAATTCCCAAAAAATATTAATAAATCCCAAATATTCTTAGTTTCATTTCTCTCAACTACCACATGACCCAAGTTGGCCAATTTGACCATCTTTAACCAAAATCCCCAAATTTGCCTTTAAAGACACAAATTTCCCCAAATCCAACTCAAATTTCCATCAATTTGATCTCAATTGACCCTTATTTCAATCATAAACTCATATTTACTGTTGATATGACCAATTTAAACCAAATAAATGCTTAATTGTCCCATGATTTGAGCCCAATTTTGATTTATGTCAAACCCCCAATTTTGACCATATGACCTAATCTCATTAAATTGAACCCATAGCCTAAATCCAAAAATTCCCAAATTTAGCCCCAAATTGGCTAAGTCCCCACATTTCACCCAATTGAAATACTTAACCTCCAAATTGGCATCCAATTCATGTTTAAAACTCTCCATGACGTCCCTATTGACCAATTAAATTTGGACTTAGCTCAAGGCTAACCCAAGCGAGGTCCAAGCCTAGCCCAACATGACAAAATTAATTAAAGTTCAAAATTCCCTCAAATTGATCCTTCAATTAAGCTCAAAACCACTTCTATCCTTCACCAAAGTTATTCCTTATGATCATCTACACCAAATTTAACAATTAATTAGTCCAATCGACATTGTTAGTATAGACCAAACCCAAGACTTGGTCATTTGCACCCATTTGGATCCATGCACTAAATGTGACCTAACCACCCTAAAGTCACCAAATTAACTCCCCCCCAGCCATTAGTTGGACTTAGTGACTAGTACAAACACTATGAAACCACCTAAATCATGTCATGGAATAAAGTTCCCCCAAATAAAGGGATATTATTTCCAAAAATGCATGTGCTTAAGATATCCTTACCAAAATTAGGTATTATTGCACTAAATTACTATGACATATTCCCCTGGGTTCCCTGTGCTCCTAGCCACCTCCCTCTGGCCGGTTGGCCAGCCTAGTGGCCGAAAAAGCTCACAATTGTAAAAACCCATGGCACCTCACTCAAATCAAACCTAGAGGCTAGCTCATCCAAATCAAATTGAACAACTCCTCTGCCCTCCACCTAAGCACCACAATGCACCCAAACTTGTGCCCTGAGAGCCACCCCATGACCATTTTTAAAAAAAACTCACCTCCACAGACATGGGAGGTGTGCTAAAATTTTCTCAGAGAAAGCCTCCCAAGTCACTCACAGAGCTTCTTTAAGACCTCCACAGTCAATTCCAATCACTTCACTGCCTTGATTTCCCCTGTATAACCCTAATTTTGAGCTTAAAAATATAGGACATCCCTGAAAACAACACCAAACTTCAATTGCTTGTGCCCACACCTTCACAATAACAAGAAAAGACAAAACCCCATCAAATTACCCTCTGAAATAGCCTCTACAATAGCTCTAGACCAACACCCAAAATTGGCCACACATTAAATCGAGCTTGGTTGAATTCATACCTAGGCCTTACATCACAGCAAGAGGCTTAATCCCTACCCTCCTTAGACCCCAACGAATGTGTCAAGCACCTCTAATTGAAGCCTCCCTTCTCAGAGCAATGGTATAAAACTTCTCCTCCTCCCGAGCTTATTTAGATTCTCCATTTACTTGGGCTTGATTTCATGACACATTAACCATATGGATGTGTTCTTCTAACTAGGATGAGCATTTTAAAAAAAAATTCACTTAAATTGTCTGAGAAATGAGAGAGATCATAAGCCTTAAAGGTGGACGGCTCTCGGCCTAAGCCATTGGGGACAATGACCACACGCCGTTCGATCACTCGTGTATCGAATGTGCGTGTATCAATTGGATGGCCGAGATGACGCCGGGCGATGCTTCTTTACATAAACAGGGGGACGCATCGCTGCTAGCATGGACGAAGGCGTTAAATAGGAGCGCGACGTGTGGAGTTTCGGAGCTGCTTAGGATCTACATGGCGCCGCCTGGATAAGTAGAAAAATAGGGCTTTTTCTATTTATTTAAAACTCCCTAAACTTAAAAAATCCAAAACTTTGCGTAGAAAAATCACAAAAATAAAATAAAAATACCCTCTTACTCACTAAACAGTGAAGAATAAGGTGGAATAAGTTTCAATTCCATTTGATGCATAAAATATTTTTAATTAATTAAAAACTGTTTGGGATCACTTGATTCTCCATGCATATTGATACATCACCTTGGCTTGAAATTTTGGCATGTTGTAGCCTCAAATTTTGGCATGTTATAACCTCTGTCAAGGCAAACATCCTCTGATGTTTCTAAAGTCAGAGGAGGTTCCTATACAGAGATCGATATTTTTCAATTTCTTGTACATTATTTCATTAAAATAATCATGGAAATTAGCATATTCATTAGAAAATTCTAAGAAAATTTTGGAAGGTCTAGCATAACCAGACAAGCTTTGGAAATAATTTCATGGGTTAAAATGCACTTAAATTTTACAAATACTAAATCACTAAAATTTTTAATTTTGGACAATAAAAAAATTTAAATGACTTGATTTTTGATCTTCACTATAGTTTATGAAATAGAGAACTTACTATAAAAGTTTCAAAATATTTTGAGTTCATTTGATAACTTAAGTTGATTTTTAAAGATAAATACCACTTTTGACAGTTAAATGATTTTAAAAAATGAAAATATAACTCAAAATATTATGAAACTTAGTTTTTTGAGTTCTCTAATATCAGGGGAATTTAATAAAAATAAAAATATATTTAAAATAAAAACTTGATTTTTTGGTTATTTTTAATTATTTTTTAATAATTAAAAGATAATATTGAATTATTTCCTAATTACTTATGAACAATTAGAATATTTTTTCTGATTTTTTAAATAAAGATATTGAATTTCAAAGCTTAAAAATAATTTTTAGAGGCTAAAAATGAGTTTTCACTAAAATAATTCCAATAAATTAAGGAAAAATCAGAGAAATATGAAATTTGCTTCTCTGGGTTCTCTAACCTCAGAGAGATTTTTCAAAGACACAAAACTTAATTTTCATCATTTAAAATATTTTTTTATTAAATAACCCAGAACTTAAAATAATTCTGATAAATCCCAGAGAATTCAAAAAATCAAGAAATTTTGTCCAAAGGCTTCTCTGGTCTAGGTCTACCTCCAATAAAAATTTCAAATGATTAGAATTTACCTTAGTCAAGTTAGCAATTTTCTTTGAAAAATCTTATTTGTGCATGAAAATAATTACATAAAATAATCTAAATTTTGAAAAATCACATTTTCTGCTTTGATGTCTTAATTGACCCATGAATGAGGTAGGATAAAAATTTCAAAGTCATTTGAATTGAATTTGACAAAGTATGAAGAGTTAGAACCTTAGGGGCAAATGTGTATGGCTTAAGTTAAGGAGGGAAATGGGCAACCTCCGATCTTAATCAATTTATTTGATGTTTGCAACAGAATGGGTTAATTGGTAGAAACCAATCTCACTTTCTTAATTAATTTAATAAATTTCTAAATTATTAAAATTTCTAAATTAATAAGATTTTGAAGTTTATTAAAATTAAAGGATCCTGGACTTTGGGGTATGACGTTTGAAATCAATAATTAATCAATTTAATACCCCTATTTTGATTATCAAATAAAAATTCAAATTATGAATCATGACCACTTAAAATTTAACCTTATCAAAACTAATTAAGACACTCACCTAGGTCTTAAGAGCTTAGTGGTGACTTAGGCCAAATAAAAATTGACTAAATGAGGATTAGAAAAATAAACATAACATAATCAAACATCCTTGAAACACCACTAAGCCTATTTAAAAAAATTGGCTAAGTGTTCAGGTTACACCAACTTGCCCTTTAAGGAAATTCACTCACATATATTTCAAATTAAATGATAAATGATAGTTACCCTTTTCGAGAGATAATTAAGACATCAATGTTCACTGAGCATTAGAAGTATTCACACGATGAACCATTAAGCAACATAATAAATTAAATGGACTCGAGGGTTTTGAACAGTTAATGAGAGGGAGACATGGACCTGCTTCCTCCTCCTAACTTGTTGGATACCTCAGAGGTCTATTAAACTTAATATACTTTGCTCGATGAAATCATCCTTAATTAAACTTTTAAGGACTCACCAAAATACAACATAGATTTAGGAAAACCACCATAACTTTACTTTTCTTGATCTTCATAAATGCCCTCACATGCATTTTTAAGTTTCAATTGGTGGAACGAGAAGAATCACTAGGTACGCTTTTACAGTTTATACTACTGTCTTTCTTGTACCTTTTCTTTTCCTTACATGCTTCTATTTATTCTTACGTTGTTTCTTTTTTATACTGGCATTTACCTACATGTATGAAAACAACATAAACTTGCATGTTAACCAAAACCAAAGCCCAAAACCAAAACTAAAATCAACCAAGATAAAATCCACCGCCACAACATTTAAAATATAAAACAGCTCCAAATTTAATCACAAACATCACACAAAACTACAATTGCAACTGAATTAAGATGTCTCTAATGAATGATTGGGAATCCCTTGGAGGAGGTAACCTACGGTTGCTAACGAGGCTTCCCACGGTTTAAATGAAATTATGAAACTCATTAAGTTGGATTTGGGTAAGTTCATTTGGACTAAGCAAATCCAATAGAAAATAGTGGTGCCAAAATGAGGGAACCATAGGATCCTAACCGGTGTCACTCTAATTAACTTTAATATGCCCTCATAAAATTTAAAGATAATCAACCATAGGGCTACCTGATTTGACATTATAACTTGACACACTAGAAAACTCAAATTCCTCACGGTGAGGAACTTGGAGCTAGCATGGTGGGCAGCACAGCCATCTTCAACAGGAAAACTTGTCTTCCCCAGCTAAACTAATCTTCCTTCCTTAAACTTAAACAACAAAGCCATAGCACTTTGAGGTTGCTTGCTTATGCAACGTAAATCCTTGCATCATCTTTAGGCCTTTGTATAGCTCCGCTATATAATAGAAGCCCTAACTCGTCTTAGGAGTTTGAGGTTGTCATTTGTCATAACCTAAATCCTCATATCTTTCAGGCTATTTGTGTGATTATTTCATACAAATATAAGCCCTAACTAATAAAATTTGCAGGATGAAACACTTAAATTTTTCTCCTCTAAATTTAAACCAAACAATAGGATAGCTGGGGTGGTCCCCGAGGTTCTCCTCTAGGATCCATGACATCCCCTAGTTCTTCCTCCTTTGGACTCTACAATAAAATGTTTCAAATTTAAACCAATCCCCTTTA
>NW_018246337.1:7991-22232 GCF_001263595.1 Phalaenopsis equestris
CACTCTTTCATTTAAACTATGAAAAATATGGGGTCTGTTTGATTTCATATTTTTCTAAACTTAAATAAATATGTAAATTAAAACATCCTTCCAAAGTGGGCGACGGGATTTGGATTCCAGTGATGGACAGCTTCTTACGGGCAACTCCCCACAAACCCCCGAAATAGCGTTGATAGCTTCTGGCGACTCCGCTGGGGACAAGCTTTTCTCTCCATACAAATCAGGAAATATTATCTCCACACATCGGTAATGTGTCCATGCCTTTCTTGGACCAAATTACCCTTCTTCCGTTGACATAATTTACCCATTTCTGTCTTGGGAGGTACAATAAACACCTTGGACTTCAGGACTAGCTGTTCAACCATTTTTGAATAGAGGGGTTTAGAAGGCCTTTAAGGACTCTTTAAATTTTTATATGGGGTCGGATCCCCAATAGGTATGTCGGTGGGGGAGGATTTTCTGCCACTAATTGGGTCCCGCACGGGGTCCTAAAATATTTCACATCTCCCTTCCAAATTTGATTTACTATTCCGCAAATTAAACCAAATCTTTTTATACTGCGCGCACTTTCAAATTTTCTTATGTTAATGAAATATAACGCTTTTTATTAAACAAAGATGTTAAAATCCCGGTCTACAGATCAACTTCTACTTCATGTGCTTGAACTAAAAAATTATGTGGTTTTGGCCATATAGCTAATCCTGAAATTTTCTGTTTTCAAGCCTGCTACGATGGCCTACCCGATGTTGACTTTTTCGTGCAACCTGCCGACAAATCACGAAGCCCGCAACATCGCTCCTAACATTAAATTTAGAACGGATTCAAAGATCACAAGGTCATCCTCGGGAAAGCCCCATTTGTGGTAATGAAGATCACTGCTCCGGAAATAAAAGAACCATTTAAAGAATTCAGTTTGAACTGCCTTCAAAATTTCTCTGCCTCCAAGAAGGCTAAAGCTGTTGCCGTCATGACACCCACCAAACCTGCTATCTCTGCTGCTGCTAAGGGAAAAGAAGTGATGATTGTTGAAGATCCAACTGAGAGATTAACTTTCCCACCACCTGTGTTTGAAATCAGGTCAAGCTTAAGGACTGTACCACTGACCCGAACTCAAAGGAGGAACCACAATAGAAGAGTTTGGAGACACCCGTTGAGGAGGAACCTCATCAAAATGAAGAAGTGTTACCGGAAATTTATCCACTCATACAAGGGAGTAGATTCCATCCTCTGACAGATACTGATGGATATGAGAGTATCTGGAGGATCGTTGCCGCATTACCATCACTTCATGGACACAGTGAGGAGGAAAAGAAGTTCTCTCCTATCACTCAAGTTAATGCAGTTTTCAGAAGGCTTGCTACCAAAGAAGGATGTTTGGTTAGCGAGTTACTTAAACAAGTGGGAGATGCAATTTCCCCTCGCATGAAGAAGAAAATTTTGAGAGGCGTCAAATCTGCCAGACAATCCCGTAAAACAACTGGAGCACTGCCTACTTGCATTCTTATTTGGCTCCACTTAGGGAACAGAGTTGATACCGTTGAGATTACTACTGATCATACTGCCCCCATGACCATAGGTCGTCGACCGGTTAAGTCGAGACTGGGTTCGAAGATCTTACCCGTCATTCCTGCAATCCTAGAGATAAAGACAAAGAGATTACCTGACACTGTAGCCGGTCTACACCACGAGGGGCATACCTTCCCTCAACATATCGATGTTTCTACTAAGACGCCCCGTTCTGAGACATTATCTTCAAAAAATAAAAGGGTATGGGTACCCAAGGTCGCTGCACCGATACAGTTCAGTGAGCCTGCAGGACAAGAAGTAAAACCAGTGCCTGAAATATCTGACATCATTGCGATAATAGCCAGCGAGATGGAGGAACAAGAAAAGGATATCCACCAAGGTCCTCCAGATCTTAAAGCAATCAAAGAATCAATAATTGAAGAGAAAGTTGAGAAACCCAGGATTGAGTATTCTGAGTTAGCTCGAGAGCACGGAGTTTCCTTCAATAGTGTCAATGAAGATTTTGATTACAATGATTACCTGGAGATGGATTTCATGGATGTCCATGTGATCGAAACCAGAGCTACCACATCTGCGCGCGAGGCTCAACCTCACATTGAAGAGAACGCCGTAGATGAGCTGTGTAGGGTTATCCTCCTAAGGGATGAGCAAGTCAATCTACTGGAGAAAATAAGAGATGAAAATGACTGCAACTATGACTACCATGGCCACTATTCAGGGGCAGTCACAAGCACCGAGATTGGCTTCTCCAGAGATTAATCAGCTAGAAATCATACACATCATGGATGAAAGAAGAGAGGCTACTTCAACAGACAAAGATGAACATCCAAAGAAAGATTCTCCATCAGGTGCCATGCCAAAAAATGAATTCAAGCAAATGGTTGAACAAGTGCGGGATGCGTTAGCCCAATCTAAGGATGGTGCATCAATTTTAAAAGGTAGACCTTACCTAGAGGAATTCGATGTCGTACCTTTCCCCAAGGGTTTTGTGGCCCCAAACTTCAAGATATTCGATGGGACTGGAAATCCCAAACAGAAAGTAGCACATTTCCGAGCCAGTTGTGGCAACACTAGGAATAGTGAAGCTCTACCATGCTAGCAATTCATCAGTAGCTTATCAGAAATTGCTTTTGACTAGTACGATGACTTGCCCAAAGGGTCAGTTAAAACATTTTCTGAGTTGGAACAGTTATTTATGAAAAGATTTGACGGGGCGCAACATCGTGTGTCTATTTGAGAGCTCATGATGGAAAAGCAAAAGTCTAATGAAACTTTGTCAGATTATATTTTGAGGTGTAGAAACCTTAGCATGAAATGTGAACCTCAGCTACAGGAAAATCAAGCGATTGAGATTCTACTCAAGAGCATTCATGGGCTAGTAGTTTTCATGCTTAAGGTACTCACAATCAAATCCTTCGAGAAGCTACTCAGTAAAGCTAGCAGTCTTCAAGAAGAAATGAAGCACATGGAGCCACCTGAAATAGCTAAGGTGACCAGAGTGTTCGAAAATAAATAAGGAGTAGTCGCGATTGTCGATAAAGGAAAGCAGCCGATAAAGATATATGCAGAAGAACATCGACAGCCCTTGACACGACAGCCTTTGACATAGTACTCTCAGAAACAGAGCAGTCAATCCAACCAACGGCCGCCTCTTTCTTTCAAGGATGAAGCCATACCTAAAATATTCAAAAGCTTGATGAAAAAACTAGAATTCAAACTACCTGATCCAAAGAAACCCGAAGAGGTGGATAAGAAGAATGAACCATATTATTGTCCATACTACCGGTTGCTTGGGCACACTATAGACAAGTGTTTCATCTTTAAGGACTAGCTCGATAAGAACCTCAAGGAAGAGAACATTACAATCCCAAAAGAATATTTAGAAGAACCTAAAAGAGGTTCCATAAACATGATTTCGGCCGAGTCAATCTCCCCAATTGATCTGTATGTCGGAATAGATGAATGGAGTACAACTTGGGATGAACTCAAGAGGGTCCTTAATCAAATATAGAATTCATCGAAACAAGCTTCTACAAATACCGAAGAAGAATGAAATGAGGTATGGAGCAAATCGTCCAAGAAAATACTGAACAAGATACAGTCTGCATCAAAACAAGCCTCCATTCAGAGTCCGCAACATACCGAGCCCGAGATGAAGGTTTCATCAGTAGATCAATCATCTTCAAGGACAAAGAACAAGAAGAAGAAACCATCATTGCCAAGATTGATAGGACGAGGGGTAGGATAGGGGATACCTCTACAAGATTGTTTGTCTCAGATTCGGGGAAGAAAATCTTCGAACCCTTGACTTTGTATGATTATCATTTTGTCCCTCCGGCGTCTTATGAATATAATTATTGTGATTTCGGCTACGTTTTGACTATTTTTGGTGATAACGTAACTGATTATGACTGATCTAGTTGTGATCTTGATTCCCAAAATGATCCTCAAATCATACTGAGTCTGATGATTTTGTTGTCATGTCCAAAGAAGACATTAATGACACCGCTTACGATAGCACCGAAAACGAGGAGCTAGCTCTCGAGCATCATGGTACATCACTTGCCATCAACTTAGATCTTTCTGACAAAGAAGAAAAGACATTGGAAGATTCAACAATGATATCTCAAGAAGAAGAAATCACAGAAGTTAACTTAAGGAGCAAAAAAGTGCTACCACCAAGAACAGCTCCAACAGACAAAGGAAAATAGATAATGACTTGAGAAGAGATGCCCCCACCTCCACTTGTGGATGAACCACATAATCAAGATAAAATTGTACAAAGTAGACAACAACGTGCTAGCTTATCTTAGGAAATTGTTGGCCTGATTAAGCATTTATGACGCTCTGATCCTGTTAAAGGAGATGAGAGAGTCTCTGGTTACAGCTTTTCTTGACCCAGAAATTTTCTTAGCTCAGTTGGCCAGCACATCCTCGGATAAAGTTTGCTCGTTGAAAGAAAAGCCTGGGGTAACCTTCATAGATGAAGACTTGCTGCTCGGTACCACCGACCGCAACCGTCCACTCTACATCTCTGTCAACATCGGCAGATTTGTGTTATCCAGAGATTTAGTGTATCCTCGGGCATCTCTTAACTTGATGAGTCTATGAACATTGACCTATTTGGATATTGAAGCTGAATAGCTTACGACCGATAAAATGATATTAAGAGGATTCATTCAAAAGGGAGAAAGAGCCCTCGGATCAATTACATTACTTATGAAGGTTGGAGAACTCGTGACAACCCCTAAATTTCATATCATCTACACCGAGACCTCTTTTAACGCTCTACTGGGTCGAACATGGATTCATGGGCACAATATGGTTCCATCATCTCTAAACCAGTGCATCAAATATCGTAAAGATGGTCAAGAGAATTGCATCATGGGAGATCTACAACCATTTTCAGTGCATGAAGTTGGTATCCTGCCTACTACGCGCCTCCAAAGAAGACTATCTTCGCGCACGAGATTTTGATAAATAAAAATGAATATTCAGAAGAATCACAAAGAGGAAGCCAAACAACTCCGCTTCAACAACCTTCTACCACTCCCTTACAACGAGTTCGTGGAGTTATTCTAGTTTACGCACCCGAGGTCGAGGCCGGGGACGTCGTAAAGATGGTCAAGAGAATTGCATCATGGGAGATCTACAACCATTTTCAATGCACGAAGTTGGTATCCATGAAGTTGCTGCCTACTACGCGCCTCCAAAGAAGACTCTCTTCTCAGTCGATATTCCGACAAACAAATGTGAAGATTCAGAAGAATCACAAAAAAGAGGTCATTCAACTCCACTTCAGCAATCTTCCACCACTCCTTTACAAAAAGATGGAGAAAGGCCCTTTAGTTCGCGCGCACGAGGTCGAGGCCGGGGACGTGGACGAGGAAGGATCAATTTAATTGTTGAACAGACTAAGCCAACTATCAACATTGGTGATGAAGACAGTTCTGAAGATAAAATATTTGGATCAAAGACAATCAAATTTTACTGTGTTTCTTCCTCTACTGAGCTTGAAAAACATGTAACTTTCGATGTTGATTCTAATGAAATAATGGAATTGCCTTTTGGTTACTTCTCGCCTTGTGTTCAAAAGTTAATTCAACAGGGACATTTACCAAAACAAAGGCCAAAAGATAAATTTCAACTCTTTGAAAAATTGTGGAATACTAAAAGACGAGCTCCCAATTCAAAAGAAAGTCTCGGATTTGGTACAGTTGGACCAGTCGATGGTTCTAAATTTTGCCTGTGAATTTTGCATGGTTGTTACTAGTGGTTTAGAAGAGGATTGCCTTGATATAGAGGATGACTCTACTGTTCAATCAATAGAAAATGCTCCGCCAGAATTTGAAAAGGAAATTAAATCTACTATCGATGAATTGAAAGAAATTAACCTCGGGACTGAAGAACGACCCCGGCCTACATTTATAAGTTCTCTACTTGATGATGAAGAGTCTGCAGAATTTGTCAAACTATTAATAAAATTCAAAGATTGCTTCGCAAGGAGCTACGATGAAATGTCAGAACTGTCAACAGAGGTTGCAGTCCATCAACTCGGGGTGGACAAGAATACAACCCTAGTAAAACAAGCTCTAAGGAGAATGGGCCTCGAAATAGAACAACAAGTCATCACCGAAGTGAAGAAATTGATAGATGCCAACTTTGTAAAAGAGGAGCAGTATCTCATATGGTTGGCTAATATTGTACCTGTTAAGAAAAAAATGGACAGATTTGCTTTTGTGTCGACTTCAGAATTTGAACAAGGCATGTCCAAAAGATGAGTTTCCACTACCTATACCAGAGAGGATGATGGATATCGCTTCAACACATGAAATTTTCTCCTTCATGGTTGGATCATCGGGATACAACCAAATCAAGATGGCTCCCGAGGATGTAGCACTTACAGCTTTCAGAACATCGATTGGAATTACAGAAATGTCGTTCGGCCTAAAGAACGCTGGAGCAACATATCAACGTGCAATGAGAAAGATTTTGGACGACCTCATTCACAACCAAGTAGAATGCTACATAGATGATTTGGTCATCAAAAGTAAACAAAAAATAGACCATTTGTATGATTTGAGGAACGTGTTTAAATGGTTATGACAATATGACCTTAAAATGAATCCCTTAAAGTGCTCCTTTGGCGTTACCTCTGGGCAATTTCTAGGATTCATTGTCCGTCATCGAGGAATCAAGATCGACCCGGATAAGATTAAAGCTATCTTAGAAATGCCTCCCCGTAAAACCTTGAATTAACTATGTTCCTTCCTGGGGATGTTGGCATATCTGAGACGCTTTATTTCTAATCTCTCAGGGAGGTGTCAGCCTTTCTTTCATTTGGGAAGAGAAATACTAGTGGGCCTTTGAGGACATTAACCAATATTTAATGACACCTCCTATTTTGGCAGCCCCTATCCCAGGGAAACCGTTGATACTTTATACCGCAGCTTTGGATGACTCTCTCGGAGCCTTATTAGCCCAAGTCAATGATGAGGGTAACGAAAATGCACTCTACTACTTTAGTCATCGTCTAATACCAACGGAGATAAGGTATCCACCTATTGAGAAGCACTGTCTGACGCTAATTTTCGCCGCCCAAAAGCTTAGACATTATATGCTTTCTCATAAGATTCCCCTGATTTTGAAAGTTAATCCATTACAATATTTGATGACCCGACCAACACTCTCCAGACGTTTAGTTTTGGCAAGATGGTGAATGATCTTATTCTGATTGAATATAACTTTTGTTCCCCTTTGGGCTATCAAGAGACATATACTAGCAAATTTTCTCGCTGCACACCCACTGCCAGCTGGGTCCTCTCTCAACGACGAGTTACCAGATGAGCAAATACTACAAATGGAATTTTCTAGTGCGCATCGTTAGGAAATGTACTTCGACGACACTTCATCAGCCAAGAAAGACAAAGGATCAGGCACAGTTATACCAAGGAAAGCAGGGATCGGTTTGGGCTTTATTACACCAGATAAGGGTATGTTGAGGTTCTTATACCACCTGATAGAGCGGTGCACCAACAATGAGGCAGAATACAAAGTTTTAATCACCAGATTGGAAATGGCAATCTCAATAGATATACCAAGCATTGACATCTATGGCAACTCCCAACTCGTCATCCAGTAAGTCACTGGATAATACAAATTTTTGAAACCAAGATTAGCAAAATACCATCTGTACACAATGAAACTCCTAGAGCAGATCCCCGATGTGACTTTCTATCGAATTGCTAGGGGAGATAATGCCCATGCCGATGCTCTAGCAAAACTTGCTAAGGAAATGGCATGTCCCCCAGAGGATTCCATCGAAGTCACGGTGTAAGGAAGACGAGTCTTGTCTTGAAATGACTTCAAAACTCTACACAAGCTTAGAAAAGAAGAAATAATAGAAACAGTTGCAGACATCAACAAAGATTGGTGCAAGCCATTAATAAAATATTTGCATACTGGGAAGTTGCCAGAAGATAAGACTGAGGCACACCACATCGCAAGGAGGGCTATGTCTTACACCCTGGTAAGAAATGTTCTCTACAAAAGATCATTCGACCAGATGTGGCTACGGTGTTTGAGCAGAGCCGAAGCACAATTGTCAAAGAAGTACATGCCGGATTATGTGGTGCTCACCAGTCAGGGCTAAAAATGAAAATGAAGATCAAAAGACTCGTGTATTATTGGCCAGCAATGATGTCTGATTGCTTGGACACAGCTAGAAGATTTCATCAATGCCAAGTGCATGAGGTGGTCATACACCAGCCTCCGAATGTGCTACACCAAACTGTTGCCTCGTGGCCATTTGAGTGATGGGACATGGATATAATAGGTCTGATAGGCCCTCCATCTTCCAAAGAACACAGGTTTATACTTGCTGTTATAGATTACTTCTCTAAATGGGCAGAGGAAGTACCATGAGATTACGACACAACATGTCCTTTAATTTTTCAAAAGCAAAATTGTTTATCGTTTCAGAGTACCGCGAAGAATAATCCTTGACAATGGGACAACTTTCAAAAGTACAAAGATCAACAATTTCATCAAAAGACATGGGATAGATTGGAGATACTCTACGATTTACTATCCCAAAGCAAATAGTCTGGCTGAGGCTTTCAACAAAACACTGGTACAGATTTTGAAGAAAACACTGGATGAAAACAAAAGGGACTGGCACAACAAAATATTAGAAGCCTTGTGATCCTACGAGACGACTTTCAGAACTCCCACTCAGTGTACACCCTATATGCTCATGTATGGAGCCAAGGCCGCGCTCCCGCTATCTCAGAGTCGTCGTTGCCAACCAACTCATAATGGAAGAAAGTGCAAAACTCAGACTTGAGGAACTGGAGAGTCTTGAGGGAAAATGACCAGAAGCCCAACAATATTTGGAACTCTACCAGGAGAAGATGGTACAAGCCCATGACAAATTGGTCCGCTGAAGGACATTGAAAATTGGTGATGTCGTGCTTGTGCTAAAAAGACCTATTCTTGCACGTCGTAAAATAGGTTGAAAATTTGAGCTAACTTGGGAGGGACCATTTGTCATTGAGAAAGTCTATATAAGAGGAGCCTACCAGTTAGTGGACTTCCAGGGTGAAAGACCCATGTTACCAATAAATGGACGATACCTGCAAACCTATTACGCAACCTGATGCTGCTCAATGTCGCTTGCCTTTGCTTTCTTTAAAACTTTGAAGCTTTGATTATTTTAGGGTTATCTATGGGACCAAATGTCTATGAATAGGTCCAAATTTTGTAATTAACCTCATTATAATGACAATTTTAAGAAAAAATTTTTTTTGAACTTTATACGTTCTCTTTTCTACTTTTGAATTTAAATGCCCTACAAAATTAAAAAAAAACTCACACATAAAATGGATAATCCTCTCACCAATAAAAAAACTAAAATTTACTTTCATAAATACTTTGTTTTGTTGTTGTTCATGCCCAGTTTTGGCCCACTGACATTTTTCGCTATCGTCTGCAGAAAAATGTTAGGACAGAGGCTAACTTTTCTCTTCCAGGACGGCTGGAACCTCGCACTGAATGAGGAGATGGCTCCGCAAGGAGGTGTCATAGATTTCAACGTAGATTTCAACCAAGTTGGTATGGACTACGAGGGTCCTCTAATGGATGTAGTGAACAGTAAAGAAAAGGAGGGACTGCCTCCACTGTTCAAGGTAACCACTCAAGACAATGTGTCATGCAAAGGTAAAAATGGATAGAGGAACGAGATCCGATGGAGGGGCCCAACCGTATTCCCTCCATGGTAGCTACTCCAGAAAGGGACCTGACAGCCGCCCGTAATGTACGATTACCAAATACTTCATTCCGCAGGACGCAACGCAGAAATGCCAGTAGAAAGAAGGAAAGAGCCTTTCTACGACATGAACACAAACGCCAGAGAGACGTGAATAATTTTCTTACCCCCATTCTTGAGGGACATATTTACGACCCAGATCTGAGAGAAACTTCTGCCAGCCTGCCCATTTATGATAGAATCAGATGTGCTCCTAGTTCTAGATATCTTATGCAAGGGTTGCCCAACATGCAACGTTGAGGTACCAGCCGGAACATCAATCACGGGCGCATTTGTAGAATACCCGGATTGCAACGTTCTGCATTTAAAACACTTCAGTACATTGGAAGAATACACTTCAACCACTAACAGGTTTTAGACTTCAAACTTCGCAACAGATGAGCCATATATCCTGCTAGGGACAGATGAATGTATACCATGGAGCCCAGGGTCATACATCCCACTAGAGGCTGAGTCACATGTTTTGGATCAACCAGTGCCAGTTTGGGTTCCCACCAATGCTCGAAGGAAGGAACGCCCGCGACATCTGCCAACCCCTGGTATGGTAGAATACTACAAGATAGGCAGAGTAAATAAAAGAAAGTTTGAGTTTTATGAAGAAGTTCATGGGAAGTTCATCAATATATTGGAAGGCCTAGAGCTATACACCAGGGTTTTCTCTGAGAATGATGAAGAAAGTAATATGGACTTCATCTTCGATTTAAGAGACAGAGGTCGAGCGGGCCTTCTCATGGAAAGGACATATTCCAAGCCAAAGAAATGGATGAGGGGAAAGGGAAGAATCACCATCCAATGCGGCTGGGTGTGGGAAGACAAACAGGGGAATCTTCCTGGGATCCTCAGACACGACTAAGTGGATCTGTTTCCACCAATGATAAAATGGATGATCAAGAGAATGGTCAAGTGGAATATTCTACTTGCTACTTGAATTTCCAACAGTTGCATCATTAATATTTATGAAGAAGGTGACTGCATTCCCCCACACATCGATCAACATGATTTTGTGAGACCTTTCTGCACGGTTTCATTAATGAGTAAAAGCAATATTCTATTTAGAAAAGAAATCAAAGTTGTCGGCCCTAGTGAATTCAGACGAGCTGTGGAGATTCCATTGTCAGTTGCTTCAGTTTTGGTCTTGAAGGGCAATGGTGCAGACATCGCCAAGCACTACATTCCAAGAGTACAACAACGTAGGGTGTCTGTAAACTTCCGCGGAATGGACAAAAATAAAATATCGTATGGATTCCAGCAGGACCCAAAATTGGAGGAGTTATTTTTGCACGAGTTGTGAGAAGGTTGTACCTCCAAGTACATGCGAAGGGAACTCTTATCCTGGAGCATGACTTAGAAGGTCTGCTTGATCAGGAGCTCAACATACCTGGTACAGAGGGTTCACTTTCTTTCTTTTAACATCATGACATGTATCTGATATATTCAGTTTATGATGTATTCATAGCGTGAGATGATTCAAAATGTATTTTGACATGGATTACATAATGTACCTTTTGAGGCATTAGCGTATGTCTGATTTTTGGCATCTCTTTTAGAGAAAATTAATGGAAATTTCTCTCAAATTGTGCCTTTTTGTCAGTTGCCTTTTTGTGCAATGGATGAAAGTCGCGAACCATGCGATGGTTCAAAATTTCAATGAACAAAAAACGAAATTTCAACGAACAAAGAACAAAACAACAAATCTTCAACAATAAATAAAACTTAAATGAAAAGTAATCACAAATGAGTAAATAACAAAATAATTTTTTTTTGAAAATCAACCAATTAAAATTAAAACTTTAAACACATATTTTGAAAAATTAAATGTGATAAAAACATTAAGAAAAGAAAACAAACCTGTTGAGTGGATTCTTTCATTTTAGGAATTTCCTACTCTTTGTGCGCACAACACAACCATCTTTATCTACACTAACTCTCTGCACATCCCCGCAGAATTTCACATTCTGTACAAAAGCTCACAAAGCTTTACAGATCTCCTTCAATAGGATCAACAATTTTCACATTATACATTTTTGTAAATTCAACACTACAAACTCTCTTTTGAGAATTGACCTACATTTCAATTCTCATTTCCAAATCAGTCCTATATTTTTGATTCATTACATTCGATGTCAGTCCTTACATTTTAACACTCTCTTTTGAGAATTGATATACATTTCAATTCTCATTTTCATATTTCTGATACATTTGAGGTCGGTCCATACATTCCAACACTCTCTTTTGAGAATTGGCCTACATTTCAATTCTCATTTTTGAATCAGCCCTACATTTCTGGTTCATTACATTTGAGACCGGTCCTTACATTCCAAAACCCTCTTTTGAGAATTGACCTACATTTCAATTCTCATTTTCAAATCAGCCCTATTTTTCTGATTCATTACATTTGAGGTCGGTCCTTACATTTCGACACTCTCTTTTGAGAATTGATATACATTTCAAATCTCATTTTCATATGTTTGATTCATTACATTCAAGGTCAGTCCTTACATTTCGACACCCTCCTTTGAGAATTGACCTACATTTCAATTCTCATTTCCGAATCAGTCCTACATTTTATTCATTTCATTCGAGGTCGATCCTTACATTCTGACACTCTCTTTTGAGAATTGATATAAATTTCAAATCAGCTTCTCATTCATTACATTCAAGATTGGTCCTTACATTCTGACACTCTTTTTTGAGAATTGACATACATTTCAATTCTCATTTTCAAATCAGCCCTACATTTCTTAATCATTACATTCGAGGTCGGTCCTTACATTCCGACACTTTCTTTTGAGAATTGACCTACATTTTAATTCTCATTTTTGAATCAGCCTAACATTTCTGATTCATTACATTCAAGGTCAGCCCTTACATTTTGACTCTCTCTCTCTTTTTGAACTGATATCTAAATTTTAATTCCTACCTTGGGGTCAGCACTTGCATACTGGTTCCCATCCTCTAAAACATTCTAAAATTTCATAACTCAAAGTCCACTCTCCAATCCCCAGCGAGAGTCCCTACTTCTTGACTTGATCAAAAACTCCCTTTCTAATTCCCCAGTAGAAACAAATTACACACACAACTCTACGCATACTTCCGAGTCTTTTAACTTAGGAGTTTATATTGGTTTTGTTTTTATCTCCTCGGTCAACGCCAATACGCGCGGTGTGCTTGCCTAGCACACCCAACCTATTGGGGGTTCATTTATGACCTCATTTTCTATTGAGGTTTCGTTTTTTCCTCTTTAGTAGCCTAAGTTCTAGCCATAGAATTTTCCTATTGACTATTCTTAGAAAACTAGAAAAGACACCCTCACCACTAGAAATTCCAAACTCTTCTCTACTCAACTTGAAGTTCTACATGTTGGTCTCAACCTCTAAATACTTAGTAGGTGGGTTCACTATGGGGGAAACTCAATATGAGTCACCCTTAGGACTCCTGGACCTTAAGGTTGACCCTTGGTGTTTGTCTGGAGCTGAGGCACTCACTACACTTATCTGCACCCACAAATCACTCGCAACCTTGAACTCAAATTTCTAGGCTAGGTCCCTTGATATTTTGGGATACTAAGTAGATGGTCCCCTAAACCTACTAGCCCTAGGGCTATGTTTCAGCCAAGACCACTGGATAGAGGACCCAAAATGGAGTTTCCATTGGTCCATGGCTTATTGAAGGGAGGTGGCTCGCCCCCTGCCCCTAAACACCCCCAAATTACCTAGACACCCTTGAAACCCTAAAAACTTTGCAAAAATTCCCAAGATTAACCAAAATACCCAAATTTGATCAAAATTCATTTCAAACCTTTTGAAAACCTCTAAATTATCCAAAATTACCCAAAATCTCCGAAGATGGCCAAATTATCAAAATACTCCTCCATAGCCCAAAATACCAAAAATTTCAAAAATTTCCAGAAAATCTCAATAAATCCCAAATATTCCCAATTTCATTTCTCTCAACTACCACATAACCCAATTTGGCCAATTTGACCATCTTTAACAAAAATCCCCAAATTTGCCTTTAAAGGCCCAAATTTCCCCAAATCCAACTCAAATGTCCATTAATTTGATCTCAATTGACCCAAATTTCAATCTTAAACTCAAATTAACTCTTAATATAACCAATATAGACAAAATCTAAGCTTAATTGGCCCATGATTTGAGCCGAATTTTGATTTAGGTCAAACCCCCAATTTTGACCATATGACCTAATCTCATCAAATTGAACCCATAGCCTAGTCAATTGACCCCAATTAATATTGAAAAATCTTCATAACATTCCTGCACATCAAAATAAACCATCAATTGGCCTTGGTGAAGCCTCAAATCCATTTGATTTTGGCCTAAATCCAAAAATTCCCAAATTTAGCCCCAAATTGGCTAAGTCCCCAAATT
>NW_018246337.1:22659-25779 GCF_001263595.1 Phalaenopsis equestris
GCCGTCCCGCCAACCTAGTGGCCGAAAAAGCCCAAAATTGAGAGACACCCCCATGGCACCTCACCCAAATCAAACTTAGAGGCCAGCTCATCCAAATCAAATTGAAGAGCTCCTCTGCCCTCCACTTAAGCACCACTATGCACCCAAACTTGTGCCCTGAGAGCCACTCCATGGCCATTTTTATAAGAACTCACCTCCACGGCCATGGGAGGTGTGCTAAATATTTCTCAGGGAGATCCTCCCAAATCACTCATAGAGCTTCCTTGAGACCTCCACAGCCCATTCCAATCACTCCACTGCCTCCATTTCCCCTGTATAACCGTAATTTTGAGCTTAAAAATTAGCGCAGAAAAAGGACATCTCTTAAAACTTCACCAAACATCAATTGCTTGTGCCCACACCTTCACAACAGCAAGAGAAGACAAAGCCTCATCAAATTACCCTCTCAAATAGCCTCTACCATAGCTCTAGACCAACATCTGAAATCGAGCTTGATCAAATTCATACCTAGGCCTTACACAACAACAAGAGGCTTAATCCCTAGCCTCCTTGGACTCCAACAAACATGCCGAGCGCCTCTAATTGAGCACCTCTAATTGAAGCCTCCCTTCTGAGAGCAAAGGTATAAAACTTCTCCTCCTCCCGAGCCTATTTTGATTCTCCATTTACTTGAGCTTGATTTCATGACACATTAATCTTATGGATGTGTTCTTCTCACTAAGACAAGCATTTAAAAAAAAAAATTCACTTAATTTGGTTGAGAAATGAGAGAGATCATATGCCTTGAAGGTGGAAGGCTCTCGGCCAAAGCCGTTGGGGACGATGACCACGAGCCATCCGATCACGCGTGTATCGAATGGATGGCCATGATGAAGTCGGACAACGCTTCTTTACATAAATAGTGAGACGCGTGGTTGCTGGCGTGGACGACGACATCAAATAGGAGCTCGCAGCATAGAGTTTTGGAGCTGCCTAGGATCTACATGGAGTCGCGTGTATAAGTAGA
Source organism: Phalaenopsis equestris (assembly GCF_001263595.1). Lineage (NCBI taxonomy): Eukaryota > Viridiplantae > Streptophyta > Magnoliopsida > Asparagales > Orchidaceae > Phalaenopsis > Phalaenopsis equestris. The sequence continues at coordinate 23,666 of NW_018246337.1, forward strand.
AAAATAGGGCTTTTTCTATTTATTTAAACTCACTAAACTTCAAAAATCCATAACTTTGTGTAGAAAAATCACAAAAATAAAAATAAAAATACCCACTTGCTCAGTGAACAAAGGAGAATAATGTGGAATAAAGTTTAAGTCCATTTGATGCATAAAATATTTTTTAAATAATTAAACACTATTTGAGATCACTTGATTTTCCATGCATATTGATACATCACCTTGGCTTGAAATTTTGGCATGTTATAGCCTCTGTGAAGGGAAACATCCTCTGATTTTTCCAAAGTCAGAGGAGGTTCCTGTACAGAGATCTATATTTTTCAAGTTCTTGCACATTATTTCCTTAGAATAATCATGGAAATTAGCATATTGATTAGAAAATTCTAAGAAAATTTTGGAAAGTCCACCATGACCAGAGAAGCTTTTGGAAATAATTTCATGGGTCAAGTCATTTAAAATGCACTTAAATTTTACAAACACTAAATCACTAAAATAATTAATTTTGAAAAATATAAACATTTAAATGACTTTATTTTTTATCTTCATTGTGGTTTATGATCCAGAGAACTCACTATAAAAATTTTAAAATAGTTTGAGTTCATTTGATAACTTATGTTGATTTTCAAAGATAAATACCACTTTTGACACTTAAATGATTTTTAACAATCAAAATATAACTCAAAAAATTATGAAACTTAGTTTTTTGAGTTCTATGTGATCAGGGATATTTTATAAAAATAAAATAATGTTTAGAATAAAAACTTGATTTTTTAGCCTATTTAAAATATTTAAAAATTCCTAAAAAACACAAAAACAACAAAATTCATTGAAATGTTTTGAATTTCTTCCTAATCACTAAGGAACAATTAGAATATTTTTTTCTGATTTTCTAAATAAAGATATTGAATTTCAAAGCTTAAAAATAGTTTTTAAAGGCTAAAATTTTTAAAGGCTAAAAATGAGTTCTCACTAAAATAATTCAAATAAATCAAAGAAAAATTAGAAAAATATAAAATTTACTCCTTTGGGTTCTCTAACCTCAAAGAGATTTTTGAAAACATAAAACTTAATTTTCATAATTTAAAATATTTTATTTTTATTAAATAACCCAGAATTTAAAATAATTTTGATAAATCGCTGAGAATTCAAAAAATCATAAAATTTGGTCCAAAGGCTTCTATAGTCTAGGTCTACCTCCAATAAAAATTTCAAAAGATTAGAATTTACCTTGGTCAAGTTAAAATTTTTCTTTGAATAATCCTATTTTTGAATGAAAATAATTATATAAAATAAATTAAATTTTGAAAAATCACATTTTCTCCTCTGATGTCTTAATTGACCCATGAATGAGGTAGAATAAAAATTTTTAGAGCCTTAGGGGCAAATGTGTAATTTTGGAAATTTAGCCTTAATTAACATTTAGGCTTAAGTTAAGGAGGGAAATGGGCAACCTCTGATCTTAATCAATTTGTTTGATGCTTGTAACACAATGGGTTAATTGGTAGAAACCAATCTCACTTTCTTAATTAAGTTAATAAATTTCTAAATTAATAAAATTTGGAAATTTATTAAAATAAAGGATCCTGGACATAGGGGTATGACGTTTGAAGTCAATAATTAATCAATTTAATACCCCTATTTTGATTTTCAAATAAAAATTCAACTTATGAATCACGACCACTTAAAGTTTAACCTTTCAAAACTAATTAAGAAACTCACCTAGGTCTTAAGGGCTTAATGACGACTTAGGCCAAATAAAAATTGACTAAATGAGGATTAGAGAAATAAACATAGCATAATCAAACATCCTTGAAACACCACTAAGCCTAATTAAAAAAATTGGCTAAGTGTTAAGGTTACAGCAACTTGCCCTTTAAGGAAATTCACTCACATAATTTTCACATTAAATGATAAATGATAATTACCCCTTTCCGAGGGATAATTAAGACATAAATGTTCCCTGAGCATTAGAAGTATTCATAGGATGAACCATTATGCAAAATAATAAGTTTAAATGAACTCGAGGCTTTTCACCAGTTGGTGAGAGGGAGGCATGGACCTGCTTCCTCCTCCTAACTTGTTGGATACCTCAGAGGTCTATTAAACTTAATATA
>NW_018246337.1:25789-38678 GCF_001263595.1 Phalaenopsis equestris
TCCTTAATTAAACTTTTAAGGACTCACCAAAATACAACATAGACTTCGGAAAACCACCAGAACTTTACTTTTCCTGCTCTTCATAAATGCCCTCACTTGCATTTTTAAGTTTTCGATGGTGGAACGAGAAGACTCGCCAGGTATGCTTTTACAGTTTATAGTACCGTCTTTCTTGTGCCTTTTCCTTCATGTGCCTTTTCCTTACATGTTTCTCTTTATGCTTATGTTGTTTCTTTTTTATACTTGCATTTACCTACATGTTTGAAAACAACATAAACTTGCATGTTAACCAAAACCAAAGCCCAAAACAAAAACTAAAATCAACCAAGATAAAATCCACCGCCACAACATTCAAAATATAAAACAACTCAAAATTTAATCACAAACATTACACAAAACTACAAGAATCTCTCAGAAGAGGTAACCTACGGTTGCTAACGAGGCTTCCCACGGTCTAAATGAAAGTATGGAACTCATTAAGTTGAGTTTAATAAATTCATTTGGACTAAGTGAATCCAATAGAAAATAGTGGTACTGGAATAAGGGAACCGTAGGACCCTAATCGGTGTTGCTCTAATCAACTTTAATATGCCCCATAAAATTCAAAGAACTACAACCATAGGGACATCTGATTTGACAATATAACTTGACACACTATAAAACTTAAACTCGTCCTAGTGAGGAACTTGGAGCTAGCATAGTGGGCAGCACGACCATCTTCCACAGCAAAACCTAGCTTCCCCACCTAAACCAATCTTCCTTACTTAGACTTAAACAACAAAGTCATAAGACTTTGAGGTTGCTTGCTTATGCAACGTAAATCCTCACATCATCTTTAGGCCTTTGCATAACACTGCTATACAATAGAAGCCATATCTCATCTTAGGATTTCAAGGTTGTTATTTGTCACGATCTGAATCCTCATATCTCATCTTAAGGTTTCATATGAATATAAGCCCTAACTAATAAAATTAGCAGGATAAAACACTTAAATTTTTCTCATATAAATTTAAACCAAACATTAGGATAGCTTGGGAAGTCACCGAGGTTCTCCTCTAGGATCCATGACATCCCCTAATTCTTCCTCCTTTGGATTCTACAATAAAATGTTCCAAATTCGTCCGATTTCATTGAGAAGTCCTACCTTTTGAAATTCCTTGAAGATAATATTTCCTGATTTTTATCGAGAGTCTTCTTAAGTGACTTTGGGCATTTAAGATGTAATTAACTTTAGGGGCTTGCCCTTATAAGAAGCATGTCCGAACCTAACTTAATATAAACTCTACTTATTTTTTTATATTAAATAGGGGAACTTGTTGGAAAATACAAAGGTTTCGCAAACTAAACAGACGTCATACTTTTCTTAGTTTATTTGATCGAGCCTCATTCTCAAGTTTTGTGTTTATCCTTTGGGATAGATATAGGATTTGAGGTATAGTGCTCTTTCATTTTAAACTATGAAAAATATGTGGTCATTTCGATTTCATACTTCAACGCCCTTCCGAAGCAAGCGACGAGATTTTGATTCCGACAACCGACAGCTTCTTACGGGAAACTCCCCACATACCCCTGAAATAGCGCCGACAGTGGCACAGAAAACTCAGGAGAGTTTGTCACTACAATTAATTTTTGTTGGAGATGGGTTTTGGCAAGGATCTCCTTGGTTTAAGTATTTTAGGAAATGAATCCCATAATTTAGGGGATCATTGGTCTGTGGTTCACATAGGGTGGGCTAGATGGATCTAGCTTGGTCACTAAAGTCCACTTGGTGCTTGTAGGTTTCTTAGGTTGACCACTTTGGCTAGGTTTGGTCACATTTGGGTCATGGGTCAATATTGGGATCAAGCTGGGCTAGGTTTGACTAATCATGACACGATCAAAATGGTGTAGATGATTGTCACAAAGAGTTTAGAAAAAAATTTAGAGTGATTTTGAATTGATTTAGAGGTTCAATTTCAAGGAATTGGGACATTTGTTCAATTTTGGGGGTTTTGGGTTAGACATGGGTTTGAGTTGGGCAAAAGTTTGTACTAGGCCCAATTGTTGGTTCAAATTGGTTCTCAAGATTGTCATAAAGGGTTTTCTAAATCAATTGAGTGGAAATTTTGGGGTTATGGGTTTGGTTAAATTTGGAGACATGGTCAATTTGGGGCAAAATTGGGGGTTTTGGTTCAAGTTGACTTTGAGTAAAATTGGGGCTTTACCAAGGCTAATTGAACGTTAAATTTGATATCGGGGAGTGTTTTTAATAGTTTATGATTCAAAACTTGGGCAATTAGATAGGTTTGGAGGTTCAATTGAGTGAGATTTTGGTTTTGGGTCAGATCAAGGCTTTTTGATTTTGGTTGAAATTGGATTCCAATGTGGGTCAATTGGGCTTAATTTTAGTCACAATCAACCTTGGGCATGATGAATTTGAGGTTAGAATTGGAATTGGGGGAAATTTGGATCAGATTGGTGGACATTTGGTGTAAAGTGGGGTAATTGAGCCTTTAAAGGCAGTTTAGGGCTTTTGGACAAAATTAGTCAAATTGGTTAAAATGAGCTCAATGGAGTAGTTCAAATTAATTTTAGAGTCATTTGAAAGTATTTAGAAGGATTTGGTACAATTTGGGTCACCAATGGTATTTTCTTAATCTTGGCAAAATAGTGGGTATTTTGGAAATTTTAGGAGTTTTGGGCAATTTGGGTAGTTTTAAAGGTTTTGAAATGGTTTTTGGACAAATTTGAATATTTTTGGTAATTTTGGGAATTTTGGCCAGTTTGGAGTTTCAAGAGTAATTTGATATATTGGGTAGATTTGGGAGCAAAAAGGCTATGTTTGGTATTTTGGTAAAATTGGGGTGTCAATCACCCTACTTGAGCCATGGGCCAATAGAATTCCCTACTTTCAGTCCTTCATGTACTGGTGTTAGCTAAACCCTAGCCAAGGGTTAAGTGATCTAGGGGACCATCCACATGAGTCTCCAAAGGGATCAACTTCAAGTAGGTTTAAGTTTAAGGTTGTGAGTGGAAGTGTAATGTGGAAGTGTGTGTGAGAGACTGATCAAGACCACACCAGCAGATGGTTGACCCTAAGGCCAGGATATTCTATGGGGAATCTCCTTGAGCTCACCCATATTGACCCTACCTACTAAGTTCTAGAGGTTAGAGCCAATATGTTGAACTTCAGGTTGAGCAAAGAAGAGTTTGGAATTTCTAATCCTCTAAGAACAGTTAACAAGAAAGTCCAATGGCTAGACCCTAAGCTACTAAAGAGGAAAGACTAGACCTCAACCAAAAGTGTAGTTAACAGTTACCAGATTGGTTAATAATTCAAACTTTTTATAATGCATTAATTGGATTTCTTTGATCTATAATTGACACTATTGCTGGTGGATCATTAATGTCCAACACATTCAATGAAGCATATTCTTTAATTGAAGAGATGACTACTAATAATTTTTAATGACCCATTAAAAGGGTAACTCCAAAAAGAGTAGCTAGTATTCATAATTTTGATGCAATATCTATTTTAGCATCTCAAATTGCTGCAACATCAAAGAAGATAGAACAATATAGAATGAATTATTATCAATATAGAATGAATTATTCTCCGAACCACCTATTCTTGAGGAAAATTCAATGGGACAAATGATAGATTCTCAATTATCATATTAAACATTAAATGCAAAAATTAACCAAGCTAATGATCCCTATTCATATAATTATAATCCTCGTTGGAAAAATCACCCTAATTTAAGTTGGAGTAATAGTAACTCTAATGTTGTAAATCCGCTATGGGGGAATAATCCTGTGAACCCATTGAGAAATTCAAACAACCAGGGAAACACGAACTATAAATATCATTATCCTTGAGGTTTTAATAGCAAATCACAAATTATAGAGAAGAAATTATCAATGGAAGATTTTAGATTGCAAATATGAGCACAGTTAAAAAGTCAAGGAGCTGTAATTAGAAATATGAAAAATCAGTTGGGACATATTATTACTGCACTTAGCAATAGTCCTCCAGGAACTTTGCCTAGAAATGTTGAAGTTAATCCTAAAGATCAGAATAAAGAGCAAATTAAGGCTATTTAACTTAGAAGTGGAACAGAATTGGAAAAAAAAGTTCAAAAAGAGGTTGAAGTTGAGAAAGAAGGGGTGGAAAATGAAAAGTCTAGCGAAGATTTTTATCTTGATTCAGAATATCCGATTAAACCAAATAAAATTACTATAGAAAGATCACCATCTTGATTTCCTCAAATATTGAAACAACATAATAGAGAAAACCAATTTACGAAATTCTTAGAAATATTGAGGAAATTAACTATAAACATTCCATTTGTTGAAGCCCTGGAACAATGTCAAGCTATGTGAAATGTATGAAGGATATACTTAATTGAAAAAGGGATGTTTACAGATAATGAGACTGTTACACTTAGTGAGGAATGTAGCACAATAATTAAGAAAAAACTTCTTTAAAAATTTAAAGATCCTGGTAATTTTACTATTCCTTATGCTATTAGTAAAAGATTTTTGGAAAAGGTTTATATGGTTTAGGAGTCAGTATAAATCTTATGCCTCTATCGATTTTCATAAGGTTGGCTTTAAGAGAAACTTCCCCTAATACTATAACTCTTCCGTTAGTTGATCATTTGATTACCTATCCTTAAGGAGTTATAGAAGATGTATCAGTAAAAGTTGACAAATTTATTTTTCTTGTAAATTTTATTGGGTTAGATATAGAGGAAGATAAAGAAATTCCTATCATTTTAGGGAGACAATTTCTTTCCACTATAAGAGCTTTAATAGATGTAAAGAAAGGAGAGTTAATAATGTGAGTCAGTAATCAAGAAGTTACATTTAATATATCAAAATAAATGATATCCCAGCAAAAGGAAGAGATGATGAATACTTTAGAACGGAAATTAATGATTATATAAGCAATGAATTTTTCACGGATACATTTGAAAAAAAAAACTAAAGAAGAACATTTGGAGCATGGAGATGAGGAAATAATTCAAGATAAATCTATATAAGTGAGTAATGAAGAATTGGATTACGTTTAGAAACAATTTGAACTATTAGATACTATGGATCATAATATAAATCTTTCTTCTTCTATTATGAAACATCCATAACTAGAAATGAAAATACTTCGTACACATTTAAATTATGCCTTTATAGGAAATTTATCTACATTACCTATTATTGAATCCTCTTAACTAATTGAAGTACAAGAACAAAAGTTTTTGGAAACTTTAAGAAGATATAAGAAAGTATTTGGATGGACATTAGCTGATATCAAAGAAACCAGTCCTTCGATTTATATGCATAAAAAATTATTTAAAAAACATCACAAACAAAAAGCGGAACCTCAAAGGAGATTAAAACCTCTGATGAAATAAGCTGTTAAGAAAGAAATTCTAAAATGGTTAGATGTTAAAATAATATATCCTACTTCAAATAGTACTTGGGTAAGTCATATTCAATGTGTTCCTGAGAAGGGAGTGTAATAGTTGCAACAAATGAGAATACTGAATTAATATCAACACGATAAGTCACTAGTTGGCAAATCTTCTTTGATTATAGAAAATTAAATTCTGTCACTAGAAAAGAACGGTTTCCTTTACATCTTTTGGACAAAATGTCATATAGGCTAGCTGGGCAAAAATATTTTTCCTATTTGGATGGATATACCAGTTATCATCAAATTTCAATTGCTCATGAGGATCAAGAGAAGACACCATTTACTAGTCCTTATGATACTTTTTCTTTTCAAAAAATTCCCTTTAGTTTATGTAATGCACCTGCAACATTTCAAAGATGTATGATGTGAATTTTTGGTGATTTAATTTAAAAAGGTATAGAAGTCTATATGAATGATTTTTCTGTGTTTGGAACTTAATTTGAATCATGTTTAAACCATTTAGAGTAATTTTTACAATGATGTAAAAAGATGAATTTAGAATTAAATTGGGAAAAACATCAATTCATAGTTGCAAAAGAATTGTACTTGGGAATAAAATTTATGAAAATATTATGGAAGTAGATCCGAAAAAAAATTCAAGTTATAGCTAAATTACATCCTACTACTATAGAAAGATACAAAATTTGATTTTAATCAAGAGAGCCTTAATGTCTTGGAATTATTAAAGGAAAAATTAATCACTACCCCTATAATAGTTTTACTTGATTGGGAGAAACCATTTGAGCTAATGTGTGATGCAAGTGATTTTGCAATTGGAGTTGTTTTAGGGTAGAGAAATGATAAAATTTTTAAAGTTATATAGTATGCTAGTAAAACTTTTAATGATGCTCAAATTAATTAAGTCACTACTAAAAAATATTTATTAGAAATTGTTTATGCTTTTGATAAGTTTAGGTCATATCTGATTGGAGCTAAATGTGTTGTGCATATAGAACACCCTGCTATAAAATATTTGACGCAAAAGAAGGATGTGAAACCAAGATTAATTGGACGGGTACTTTCGATGCAAGAATTTAATTTTGTGGTAGTAGATAGGAAAGGATCTGATAATCAAGTAGCTGATCATTTATGAAGGCTGGAACAAGAAGAAACATTTGATCTTAAAAAAGAAATTAACGAAACTTTTCCTGATGAACAACTATATACTGTTGAAGATTGGAAAATATCATAATATGTTGACAAAGCCACAAGAGTGGAAATTTATATATGATTCAAAATTTTACTTTTAGGATGAGCCATATTTATACAAACAATCAAAAGATTTAGTTATTCGTAGATGTGTGCCTTATGAAGAAATTGAAGATATCATTCAAAAATATCATGATTCTGAATTTGAGGGTCATTTTAGAATTGATAGAAATGCTTACAAAATTTTACAATCTAGATTTTATTGACCTACTCTTTTTAGAGAAAAACATGTGATCGATGTCTGCGGGTAGGTAATATTTAAGAAAGAAATGAAATGCCCCTAAATTTTAATTTGGAAGTTGAAAATTTTTATCCTTTGGGGTTGGATTTTATGAGACCATTTATCATAAGGATGTTGTTATCAAAAATAGAATGAGACATCATAGAAAGGTCCTCCATTGCTCAATGATCATACCAAAAAGATAAATTACCATTGCAAATATCCCAAAAGATAAACTTTTGAGCAACAGGTCGAACTTTAATTAAATCTTTCCAAGGTTTAGTGTCACCTTTTTTGATTCAACGATGGTGGGGTGAACTTGAGAGCAAAACTTTTTATGAAGAAATTGAGCCCGTAGCGACGTACCCATGCAAAATTTAAACCAAAATTTACACATATTGATCTCAGTAATATGATTTAGATTCTTAAAACCTAAATCACCGATAAAAAGAGGTTTGCAAACTTTATCCCAAGTAGATCAAATTTTTATTTGATTACTTTCGGACCATAAAAATTTATTGGAGAGCCTCTCTAGAGTATTTTGTGTACTCTTTTTCAGGTGAAGGACTTGAACAGCATATAAGGGAATGGTGTGGAGAACACTCTTAAGTGAAGTGAGTCTGCCACCATTAGATAAAAAAGTATTCCTCCAATTGGTTATCTTGGCTTTAATTTTTTCCACAACATCATCCATTTGAGATTAGAAGTCCCTTAATGTTCTCATCAAATGTTTGATATATATATATATATATATATATATATATTGTTGTAGACATTTTATAAAAATAGATTGAAGTAATAGCTTTACCTTGATGTGTGCTTGGAGTGTTTCAAAATTTTTAATCAAAAGTATCTTAAGAAGATATGGAATGTCGAGAGTAATCATTACTAATGAAGGATCTCATTTTAGAAATAGAAGAATTGAAAAATTGGTTGAAAAGTATGATATTATACATAAGATTTCAATTGCTTTTCATCCCCAAAATAGTGGTCTAGCAGAAGTATGTATTCGAGAAATTAAAAGAATTTTGGAAAAAAGCTGTAAATTCTTATAAAATTGATTGTTTTGCTAGATTAGATATTACAATATGGACTTGCATGAAAGCTTATAAAACACCTATAGAAATATACCCTAATAAATTAATTTTTGGGAAGACTTGTCACTTACCAGTAGAATTGAAGCATAAAGCTTATTGAGCTATTAAGGAGTTTAATTTTAATTTAAGAGATGCTGGTGATAAAAGACTATTGCAATTGAATGAGCTTGAAGAAATTAGGAATGAATCTTATGATAATACTATGATATATAAAGAAAAAATTAAATAATGGAATAATGAAAAGATAATAAAAAAATAAATTTGAGTCTGGACATGAAGTTTTACCATATAATACAAGATTAAAATTATTCCCTCAAAAACTTACGTGTAGGTAGTCAGGGCAATTCATTATTGTAAGTGTTTACCCCTATGGTGTTATTAATAATTAAGATCCAAAAACTAGAAAGATATTTGAAATAAGTGGGCACAAACTAAAATGATATTTTGATGGCCAAAGGCCAAATTTTAAAGATATTTCAATGTTGGGTCAGCAAAAGTAAAGACCGGGAATGTGGGGCTGATGACATTAAACTAAGTGCTTTATGGGAGGCAACCCATAATTATCTTTGTTAATGATGTGAATCTATTTTTCTAAGTAATATTATATTAATCTATATTTAAGCTCTCTTTATGAATTTTTTGTACTTGGTAAATTTACATATTAATAAAATAAATTAAAAATTTTTTAATGACTAAATTATATGGAAGATTTGAGAGTTATTTGGACCATAAGCAAAACAATGCAGAATTCTGTTATGGCTCTAGAGGCACCATAGTTACCAAGGCAGTTTGGAAGATTCTAATGGTGGTTTTCCGGGGTTTTGGACTAAATTTCTTCCTTGTAACTCCAAAAATTTGAATTTTGGAGTAATTTTAGTCAATAAAAAAAAGAACTCACCATTATCAAATCCTATGGCTTCAAACTCTATATGAACTTCTAGATATGGAATTTTCAATAGAAGAAAGTTTATCAGTTTTGATGCACATAAATTATTTGATAAGGATTTTGTGAAGAAGAGTATAATCAAAGAAAGAGAATTTGTGAATCTAGGATTCAACACAACAAGTACTTGAGTGGAGGAGATTATTGTGTAGAGAAGCTGGGAAGTGTTATGCTATACCACTCCTGCAGTAGTCGTTCCTATTATAAAAGAGTTTTATGGTAATCTTCATGGGATTAACCAGAGAGTCATCTATGTTTGAGGCACGTGGGTACCATTTGCTCCTTCAAGAATAAATGATTTTTTTATGATTGAAATCATCCCGATTTGTCGTTATGCCAATTTTGTGCCTACAAGAGATAACATGAATTATGTCTATCGAATCCAAATTGATGAAGATGCAAATTGGGAGACAAGAGATAATTGACATGAAAGTTTTTCTTCTTCATTATTAAATCCTGCATAGATGACATGGCATTTCTTCATTTTAGCAAAACTTCTTCCTACCATGAAAATCAGTAAAGTGACTAAGGAAAGTGTTATCTTGAATTATTGTATTTAAACTGGAAGACCAATTGATGTGGGTGCTTTAATTCTACAATCTATTTTGGGTTTGATTATAAACGGATCAACATATGGGTTGGGACATCCATCTACCATATTTCTACTATGTAGCGAGTAACAAGTATCTTATAAAAGTTTGGAAAAAGTGCTTCTCCCTTGGAAGCCCATGGACCCAGAGATTTATTGTAACTGTATAGAAAATGGGGAGGAAAATAGTACTAACTTTATTATGGATCAATCATCTCAATATTTTTCTCCTATTCAACCCAGCTTTCTTTCTAGTTCACATGTTATCCTGAAAAGGATCAAGAAGTTAGAGAAAGAGGTATAAAATATTATGAATTCAATTGGAAGCAATTTCTATCTGTTTGATCATTTGGATTGGAGGATGAGGGAACAATTCAAACATACTATGCGTATAGAAGAAGATATGGTGCATATGTTTAAGAAAAATGCTTGGGTTGAAGAAGATTCAACAAACGAATTTCCTCACTATGCTTTTTATAACTTATACGTACACTACCAATCCTTGGGAAATATCTAAGATGATCAAAGTAATGAAGATGTGTAGATCCTCAAAAGTATGAAATTCATAATTATGAGAGCAACTGTGTGTTGTGTTTGTGGTTGATTTCCTTTATTTTCATTTTCAAAATTTATATGTGTTTAATGTTAAGAGTTTGATATTTAGTCTTCAGCGTTTGATGTTGCAGTTTGAAAAGTGTTTGTTTGTAAACATGTGGATTTTATATATAAATACAACTTTTGTGTTGTTTGTGAAAATATATAGTTAGAGGATTGTTTAATTATGAATATGAAGGTTAATTTAGGCTAATTAGAGGTTGGTGTGGTTTGGTATACAACAGATTAAAAGAAAAATAAAATCTGAAACTTTTTGTGTCAGCACCAGATTTGGAACCAGAGGTGCTAGTTTCCCAAAATCACCGAGATCACATTAAAATGGTGAATGCCCTTTTTTACGGCTTGATTCATCTCCTACCTCTAGAATAAGGCTGAAACTTGTTGGGTTGCGGGCGTCGGCTAGCACTAATAGTAAATATGTAGTTCAATCCATAAAAAAATTTCAATATAAATAATTTTATCTTTTAAAATCTCTAAGCTGTCAAACCTGTAAAAATAACATAAGTATATGTATCGCTCGAGTAATAAATGGCTCTAATGGAGTCCTAAGTATTGATCTCGCAGGGAACTGGAAATTCATATTATTTTAACGCTAAAGACAAAATTCAAACTATAAAACTAAAGTGGGTAAGATAAATCTAAAGTGAATTTAATGTGCGCAAAAGGAAATGCAATCAGAAAAACATAGTTAACTAAACTAATTGCTAAACTTCAAAAGTATACTTATAAAGACCAAACAAAGTTTTGAAACAAAGAGTTCAAATTTAGGAAAGCATCCTACCCCTTTACAATGAGGTTATGGAATGTGAACAAACTAAAATTATTTTAAAATACTTATAAAATTGTATTGTGCCAAATAGCAGCAATCCTATTCTTCACCCTCTGATAAGGAATAAAGAACATTGACTAATCAAAAGTTTGGTCCCTAAATCTGTGGTTAGGTTGAGAGGATACTTGCTTTCACTTCAGAGCTCTTACTTCTCCCTCACCTGAGGGATAACAATCTTGCTTTAGTTTCCAAGCAACTGCACGAAATTGGGTATTTTAATTTTTCACTTTAAAATCCCCAATTCTACGCCCATCAAAGTATGTTTTGCTATTCTTTTGCACGCAAACCCATGGATTACACTCATGAAATTAAATGTGACTCTTAACTTATTGTAGAAAGCATAGCCCTTTTGAATTTTATGTTTCTCAATAAATTTTAACCTTTCAATCTTCCAATTGGCTAGATCGAAAAGAAAATGTAGATCAGAGATCGAATCATCATAGTTTATTTATATTTAAAATATTACAAAACAAAACTAATTCTTCACAAAACCATATCTCATTATCGGGAGAAAGATGAAGAAGACTACTGAGAATACATGATAACTATACTACAAAATAGAGATTTCATTTATAAAAACAAGTTTACAAAACAACGAAAGAAAAGAACACAACTTATCTCACACTCCTTCAAGCACTTTCCATCTTGACAAGCACTCTTAATTCTCTGTTAGAAGTGTAATGAAGGAGAAATCTCTCACCTTCCCTCGCCTCTTACAACCTATGAAGAAAATCCTCCCTTCTCATTCATGTCAAAACCTTTCTCTCTATCTCACGCCCCCTCTCTTCTCTAGACTCCTCTCTATTTTAATTAGGGCCCAAAAGGAATTCAAAAGTCCCTCCAACTCTTCCCCTGAAAGCCACACCTTTTTGCAATAAGAGATAATTCCCTTCATCCAAAAGACATATCTCTTCATTAAAAAGCCTTCGAAAGAGTCTAGATGCATTAAATCACTCCATGGGATGTTTTAAATGTTTAGAGCCTTCAAAAACCACTAAAAAATAGTCATGAACCGACATACTCCATCTTAATTCGTCTCTGACGCTTCTTGCGCCAGTTTGAAGATTTTTCATAAAGTCTCATTATTTTTGTCTTACATGAAACATTATGAGTCTTAATACTTCAAAAATATAATTTCATTTGCTTTAAATAAGAAAAAAAATTCTTATTCTTTCGTACTAAGTAACTTAACTTTAGAATTGACCTTCATTATTAAAGATTTTTTGCTTAAATTTACCATATTATTTATAAATAAAAATATGGTTATTTAAAGTTAAACTCCAATATCCATGGTCATGTTAAAATAATTTTTAAAAGTATTGTAAATTGAGGATAAATAAATTTTAGTTCACTTCTTTTAAAGAAAATTTTCTTTCCCCCAAACTTAAGTTTTTATTTTAAATAATAAGTAAAGCATGCAGTACAAAAAATTTGTAGGTGAAACAATACAGAAAATGCATACAAATAAAACTAAACTATAGAGGATTCTGAATAACAAACTTGGCTCTTGATATTTTGTAGGTGCTAACTTGAAAAGTACAAGCTTTAAACCATTAAATGAGACATAATAAATCAAAATATTTGCTAAGAAAAGATAAATTTAAGTCATAAAAAATAAACTAAAACAACTAAAAATGTTTAAAAATTAAAGTCTACAATTTATTATTACATACATCATTTCAATAGTTCCACAAATTAAACACATAAATGTTCCACATATACAATCAACAATAAAACAAAGCAAATAACAAAAAGCAAACAAAACCAAAATAAAATTTTACTCTTCATCATCCTCCTCTTTCTCTTCTTCCTCTTCTTTTTCTTCATGCACATAAGGCGTGAAACTGGGGTATGTAGGAAACACTACTGAATGATCACCCCTTAAAAATCTAATCATCACCATGTCGGCACTATTTTTGGTGTGGGGTTTGC
>NW_018246338.1:0-927 GCF_001263595.1 Phalaenopsis equestris
TCTACTTTTTTCCTTTTCTTTTTTTTTTTTTTTTTAGTACTAGAGGTGTAATCAAAGCCTTTCGAGCTCGACCCATGCCATCATTGAGTTCGGCTTGTCTGTCAATTCTGAGCTTGAGTTCACCGTGCCATTATCGAGCTTGAGCTCGAGTCCATCTGGGCTGTAGTGGTAGCAGCCTGCTCGTGAGCCGGCTCTCTCTCTCTCGAAACAAAAATTCAGTTTTTTTTTTTTTTAAGTAAGCTCACCGGAGAAGATATTGGTAGTCAGAGGAGGAGGATGCTACGACAGCTCATCGGAAAATACATCAAAATAGTGGTAGGCTAATCGAGCTAACTTTCAAGCTAATGATCAAAGTCGGGATGAGCTCGAGCTTGAGCTCGTGGCTCCATAAGTTTGGCCCATGACCTCATTAACCAGCGACCAGCTGAGATCGAGCCGGCTTGGCTCATTTTCACCCTTAGGGGGGACAATTAGGTTATTGTCTTTTTTGCTATTTTTGTTGGGTTGAATAAGTTGATAAACAAAATCACAATGGCCATCACAATAAAGTAGTTCAGTCTAATTTTTTAGACAACTGATATATAAAGAGGAAGCATAACAAACAGTTGACGTTATATTAATTACCGATTGACTTGCAACAACATCTGTATTAATTTATTTCAAATTAAGAAATACGGATCTAAGTGGGTGGTGCCTAATTGTTAGGTTAAGTTTGTCAAACACCATTTATGGGACCCACCTGCAAGCCTAAGTTTTGTATATATTTAAAAATAAAAGCATAGAAAATTAAAACTCAAACTTAAATTTTAAACTGTAATATAGAATAATTTAGGGTACTTCTGAGTTTCTAAGCATTCAATACTCCCCAAGTTTTCAAACATAATTCTAACTGGCATATTCAGCCTTGATTGAATCGAATCATTACCT
>NW_018246339.1:0-759 GCF_001263595.1 Phalaenopsis equestris
TTTACAACCAAACTGATCGGCTCCACGTGATGGAAGAAATGATATCAAAATTGGTCTAATTTAAGTCAAATCAATCCAAAATCAAGTCGTTAAAGGGCTTTATGAAGGCATAATTGGAAATTCAAATGAAATTCAAATTTGACGTGCTTATAGTCAAATCTAATATTTATACAAGACGAATCCAATAAGACTAAGATTGCTCGATTTTGATAATACGTAAGACACAAAATATCCACAGATTACCGCCCCATCGGCGAAACCTTTCAGGGCATCCAATCAGAGTGTTCCAAATTCATTCCTTGTTTATAATATGTACTCTATAAATATAGCCCCACTTTCTCTTGAGAAGAGGACTAGAACCCGAGCAAGAGAAAGACCGGAGTACATAGAAGAGGGAGTTGAAATTTAGTATTCTACACTGATGATCTGACAAACACTTCCCACTTCTGAAAGAGCTGACCATCATTCACCATCCCATACTAGCCATTGTCGACCACCATCGGTTGTCGTCTGTTCTTTACAACAAACCAATAACCGACAACACAAGCTCACATAGCAAACTATAAAACAGTGTATCATCCTCAACGTCGGCCCGACCTCGACGATGATGTACTGAAGCTCACTTCCCACTACAACACCTCCCTGTTGCGGGGCAACGAGTTCTTCCACTCACGAATGTTGTAATCAGAAAAAAATATGTAATCCAGATTAAACTAAGGTGAATACTCTATCGAGATAATACTAGAGACAACATTGAAA
>NW_018246340.1:0-202 GCF_001263595.1 Phalaenopsis equestris
TTTTTGACTATGTGTGTGTGTGTGTCGCGTATCCCAGCATGTTGGTTGGCATCTATGGTACAAGACCCTCAAGTTCGAGAGTTAGAATCCCCTATGGCACAGTTGACCTTAAGAACGTGGTACTCAAATTTTTTGACACAATAGAAGTAGTTGGAGACTCGTATAATAGCCTCTGGCCCTTCCTTTTATATATATATATATA
>NW_018246340.1:784-3307 GCF_001263595.1 Phalaenopsis equestris
ACACACACACACACACACACACACACACACACATATATATATATATAACATAAAGATGGCGGCTAAACTTGCTCTGCTAGGGTTTCCTTTGTCATGACTTCCTATGCTTCCTTCCTAGTGACTTTTTGGCATCAGAGCTATATATAGTGGTGTTATTTGTTGGTTGTTCTTGGACTCCTACTTTTCATCTTGGTTTGTTTTTTGTGAAGTTGTCGTTTTGAGCTTTCCCGGGCTGCTGTTCTTTTCAAATTTTTACTGTTCCATTGGTTTTGATTGCTTTTGTTTTTGGGTTCTCACCTGTGGCATGGTTTCTTCTTGGCCTTGATTTCTGTTTAGTTATTTGTTTGGGGTGTTACTTTTGGGAACATGGTTGCTGAACTGTTTGCAGCAGATCCAAACTTTGTTGGTAAGACCTCTTATGCTACTATCGTGGGTACTGAAGTACATGGTTCCTCACATGGTGACAAACTAGTTTTTCCACAAATATGCCATGACTCATTTGAGGGAAGAGCAGAATGATGGTTAGTTAAAAAAAGGGTCAAAAAAGGTTGGAAAGCATGCTTTAATTTTCTCTGAAGCTGAAGTTAGCTCTTTGGCTGACTTTTACAAGTTCACCCTTATTGGAAAATTCCAAGTAGGCCATCCAAGAATGGAGGTTATCAGGAAGGCTATTGATGATTTAAAGCTGGTGGGCAATTGGAAGACAAGTCTTTTTGATGGCAGGCACATTATGATCCACTTATCTAAGGATTAAGACTATGCTGAGCTTTTCTCCCAAAAAAAACCTCTTGATTAAGGGGAAACAAATGAAAATTTTGAAGTGGTCACCTGAAGTTGACCCTACCCAGGAGCCCCCCATAATTCCAATATGGATCAAACTTCCAGGGCCGAAACTACACTTCTTTCATCATCAAGTCATCTTCTCTATTTAGTCCATCCTGGGTAGGCTAATGAAACTGGACATCCCCACTCTTAACCTATCCAGACCCTCCTGTGCTAGAATTTGGGGGAAAGAGACATTACTCTCCCTGAAATTAATGAGATTTGGCTTGGGACCACCCACAATGGTTATTGGTAACCAATAGAGATGGAACAAAAGCCTTACTACTGCATCCACTATAGGGTGTTTGGGCCTACTCAGGAGAAATCTTATAGATTACACCTCTCCTTGAGAACTTTCAAAGATGATCCTAGTGCTGCTCACTCGCCTACTACTGTTGGGCTTAATGGCTCTAGGCGGGATAATCCCATTATGGTCACCATCCCTTGTTTACCAGCTATGGCCCCACATGATCTTGATCTTTATCTTGAAAATTAGGAGAATGAAAGTCCCAGAGGGTTTGATAGAGGAAGAGAATTGACTCAAGGTGCTAAAGAGAGCAATGTGGCAACTGATGTTATTATTAGCATTCTTGATGACCTTGCAGCTGACACCTTGCCAATCATCCAACCTTTCCTTTTCATGCATCCAAAATACTTTAACAATGTCGAATTGACTCCTATTCAAAACATATTGCTTAAAAATACCTCTCAAACACAAATTAACACGGTCTCAAAAGAACATGCAGCACCTACATAACCCCTGGTCTTCAATCAGAATACCACAGCTGTGGAGGAAGCTCTTCCTCTCATAAGGCAATCTTTTGATGAACACTGGGAAGTTCAAAGAAGTATAAGAAGGAAAAAAGGCTTAGTGGAACTCATGAATCTTCTTTCTGACAGTCAGGTTGACCCTATCTCTAAATAGACACTTGGGAAACAAACTAGAGGCTCCAAAACCATCACCTATGATTAAGTTATTATGTTGGAATATCAGGGGGACCTTTGATTCAAATTCCCTGAGTAGACTTAAAAATATTGATAAGATACATAAATTCATCTATTTTGCTATTTTTGAAAACCTTACTCATATAATACCTAAGAAATTGTATAAACGCTTCCTCAAGTTTGATACTTTATCCAAAATTAATAACAAAATCTGGTTATTGTATAGGAAGGATGCTCAGTATCAGATTTTAGTGGATCACGCTCAATTTATACACATCTCACTGAAATGGGATTATCTCCATACCAATGTCACCATTGTCTATGCTGGTTGCACCCTAGATGATAAGACTGAGCTTTGGCAACAAAATTTTCAACTGCAGATAGCTGTTACTGGGTCTTGGATAGTTGGAGGGGACTTCAATAGTGTGGCTAATCTTAATGAAAAATGGGGTGGCAAACCCATTGACCTGCATAAGATGATTACCTTTAATGACAATAGCTATATTTTTTGGAGCTACATTTCTAAAGAAGGAAACAGATGTGCAAACTGGTTAGCTATAAGAGTTGTTATCTCCCCTTTCCTCATTTTGAATGTTTCTCCTCCTTATGATCTCGCTTCTTTGATAAGGGGGGTTATTTGTTCTCTCCCTTATATTAGATGTACCCATTTTTCCTCTTCTTAATGTATTCCTTTCTTTTATATATATATATATATATATATATATATATATATGGGGGAGGGCTCTCTTCTGGGTT
>NW_018246341.1:0-781 GCF_001263595.1 Phalaenopsis equestris
TGTTTCAGAAAGTGTAATGTGTAGAAATTTATGTTTTTTTAAAAAGGATTTGTAAGTATTATATAGAGTTTGTGACTCCATAGGGATATCGCAAAAAAAATTATGTAGAATGTGCAATTTTGTGGGGATATAGCCCGAACGGGGTCATACTGCACAAGCAAAGGAATTTCAAAAGTGAGAAAACTTATTCGACAAATTTAATTTGATTGTTGTAAAATTTTTTTTTGAAAATTTTTTTTTTGTTCTATTCATTGTTACGAACTAATGCATAGTTCAGCGGTTTTCAACCACATTAAGAAGAGTTTATGTCAGAGAAAAAAAACTCTAAAATTCTTCATTATTGATTTATACAGTCATTTTTACAATATATCATGTATATATCTCAAAGATGGAAAGTACATTATGCTATACGCATAACTAGTACATCTATGAGTACATAATATAAAGTACAAAACAAGATATCACTGTCCGCATATTTCTGCATGCATGCCAATAGAAGATCTTCTCGCAAACTGTGTTATGAGTTACTAAACAAGCTGACCTTCTAAACTGTAGTTTTGGGATGGCCTAGTGGTGCAACGAGTTTATAACTCATATGATTGCAACTCTTCAAGTTCTAGATATGGCTGAAATCCATATGGAGTTTTGTCATCACTCATCCTTCTGAAAGTTATCCACATTCGACGGTGTTGGACTCCTGGAATGCAATGTTTCGCTATATCGGCTTCATTTCCTTTCTGAATTAAAACAGACCCTCTTGGTAAAGAAATTTCGACAGATC
>NW_018246342.1:0-1087 GCF_001263595.1 Phalaenopsis equestris
GATTGCGCGTGTATCAGACAGATGGACGAGATCACGTCAGAAGAGCTCTTGGTGCGTGAATAGCGGGCTGAGTCAGCGATGACTTAGACGGTGGCGCCGAACGAGAGGACGCCGCATGGAGGCTTCGAAGATGCCGAGGATTGCGTGGCGCCGCGTGGGTTAACTAGAACAATGGGGATTTAATGGGGGATTTAATGAATTAATTAAATTTTAGAACATATAAAATCGATATCTTGGTGTAGAGAAATTATAAAAATAAAAGAAAAATACCTCATGCTCCAGTGAATAGAGGAGAATAATGTGGGCTAAAAATAAAAATTATTTTCTTATCGTCTATTTGATGCATGTGTGCTTTTTAACTAATTAAATACTTTATTTCTTATTTGTATTCTCTATTTGCATGGACATTTCACCAGAACTTGATTCTCAGGGCTTTAGTTTTCTCTGTTATGAGGGTTCTTCCCTGATTTTTCCAAGGTCAGGGAAGATCTCTAGATAGAAATCTCTATTTTTCAAGTATACCATATCTATTTTGGTAAAATAAAAATAATAATTAGAATATTAATAAAAAAATACAAAATTTATTTTGGTAATTTTCACTGTGATCAGAGGGCCATAGGAAAAATATAAACTTGGTTTAAATTATTAAGAATAACACTAATTATTACCAACCTCTAAAAATGAAAGAAAATTAAATTGGAATAAATATAATTGTAAATGGCATAAAATTTTTCTCCACTATTAATTAATGTCAGAAGAACTCCCCAAAAAAATTTGAAGTCAATTGGAATTGATTTACCCACTAAAATGGAATTTTCAAAGTAAAATGACATTTTTGGCATTAAAATAATTATAAAAATCAAAATATAGGTCAAAAAATTATAAAATTGGTTTTGGGACTTCTCTATGATCATAGGAATTGAAAAAAAATAAATTGGAATTAAAGTAAAATTTTCTTTTTTTAAGTTTTTTTAAATAATTAAAAAATTAATTAAAAAATGATAAAAATAAAAAAAATATTAAAATTCACCAAAATGACACATTTGTCATTCTAATCACATGGGAGCAATTAAAATAATTTTCCTAA
>NW_018246343.1:0-267 GCF_001263595.1 Phalaenopsis equestris
CCAGTTATAAAAGTAAATCAATATATAAAAAGGAACTTTTTGGGGAAGCCCCAATGGTGAAAAAAAAATCAAAATTACCTCAAGGAAATTGGGGGAGGCATCATGCCAGAGGCCAAGAGATCACTCTGGGGTGCATGAGCCGCATGCCACGCATCTTGTATGCCCAATTGATAAGGCATAAAGCCCAAAAGGCAAGTTAACATAAATTATTTAAAAATTACACAATAGTATGTTATAATTAATCTTTTTATTTGTTTAATTAAAAAA
>NW_018246344.1:0-1037 GCF_001263595.1 Phalaenopsis equestris
GACCACACGTCGTCCGATCAAGCGTGTATCACTTGACGGTCCTAATCGTGCCGAACAGAGCTACGGTTCAAAAAGGGAGAGCTAATGCATACGATGACACCCAATCCTGCGGCAACACGCTTCTCTTCGACGCGTACGAGGCTGACCCAGATAAGTAGAAAATTAGGGGATTTTTCTTATTTATTTAATTCCCAAAACTTCAAAAATGCATAACTTTGTGTAGAAAAATCATAAAAATAAAATAAAAAAATCTTGTTGCTCAGTGAAGAGAGGAGAACAATATATAAATATTTTCATGTTTATTTGATGCATATTTTATTTTTAATTAATTAAATGTGTTTTTCATACTTTGATTCTCCATTAGTATAGACATTTCACCATGACTTGACCTTTGGGGCTTTTATTCTACATGTTATTAGGATGCTCTTTCTAATTTTTCAAAGGTTAGGGGAGATCTCTCGGCATGGATATCTAATTTTCAAGTTAATTGTTTCTATTTTGGTATAAAAATTATAATAATTAAAATACTCATTAGAAAAATATAAAACTTATTTTGGTGGGTTCACTATGGTCAGAGGATCCTAGGAAAAATATAAACTTAGTTTAATTCACTTAAAATAACCCTAATTATCACGAACCCTAAGAGTGAAAAGAAATTTATTCCTAAAAATAAAAAAAAAATAATTTGGAATAATTATAAATGTAAATGACATAAAAAGTATTACACACTATAATTTAATGTTAAAAGAGCTCCCCAAAAAAATTTTAAGTCAATTGGAGTTAATTTGACCACTCAAATGGATTAATTAAGTGAAATAACACTTTCGGCATTAAAATAATTATAATAATTACAATACAATTCAATAAATCATCAAATTGGTTTTGGGAGCTCCTTATGATTAGAGGAACCCAAAGAAAATAAAATTGGAATTAAAATAAATACTTCATTTTTTAAGCTATTTTAAGCATTTAAATTAATTAAAATTAATTAAAAATCACAACATTGTAAAAACACACTAAAATATCACATTTGACTT
>NW_018246345.1:0-1049 GCF_001263595.1 Phalaenopsis equestris
AGGAAGTTAGACCAATTTGGAATGAACCAGTCTCATATCACTCCAGTAAGTGAGGAAAGTTCCTTACGGCATATGATTGATTCTAACTTATCATATGTTGTTTTAAATACCTTAAACAACTAGTACTCTAACTTTTACAACCCAGGTTGGGAGAACCATCCTAATTTTAACTGGAATCATACTACTGACGGTGGAAACCAAAAATGGGAAAATAATCATGCAAATCCTAATGGAAGTTGGAATAATCAAGGGAACACAAAATATAGACCTTCATATCCACCGGACTCTAACAATGATCAACAATTTGAGGATAAGAAGATGTCTATGGAAGAAGTGGTCCTCAAAATGGAAAACTAATTGCAAAGTAAAAATGCTGTGATTAAAAACATAGAGAATCAACTGGGACAAATTGCTAATTCACTTAGCAATAGATCCCAAGGAACACTTCCTAGCAACATTAAGATCAACCCTAAAGAGAACACTAGTGAACAAGTAGAAGCTGTGCAATTAAAAAGTGGAAGAGATATAGAGGATGTGGTTAGAAAAGAGAAAAATGTTGTGAGAGAAACAAAGGAAACTAAAAGACCTAAAGAACATGTTTCTAAAGATCTGGAAAAATTAATCTCTCCAACTAAAATCAGTTTGGAAAGACCACCACCTCCATTTCCTCAAAGACTTAGATAACATGAGTTCGATAAAAAATTTTCAAAGTTCATGGACATACTTAAGAACTTAATGATAAATATTCCTTTCGTTGAAGCTTTGAAATAGATGTCAAGTTATGCAAAATTTATAAAGGAGATATTAAACAAGAAAAGGAAATTTAGGGATTACGAGACAATTGCATTAAGTGAGGAGTGCAGCACTATACTTCAGAAAAATTTTCCTTGGAAACTTAAAGATCATTGTAGGTTTACAATTCCTTGTGTAATTGGAAAAAAATTATGTGGAAAAGCTTTATGTGATGTAGGATCGAGCATTAATGTGTGCCTCTATCTATATTTAGAAGGTTATGTTTAACCGATATTTCTCCCACTACTGTAACCCTT
>NW_018246346.1:0-4896 GCF_001263595.1 Phalaenopsis equestris
AACGAGCTCTAAATGAACACCTCTTTTGAAAAAAACACATAAGCTTTAGTGAGTGGAGCTTATTGAGCTTAACAAATAAAAGTTAATCAATATATGCCTAGGTCATGCAAAATGCGAGCTATTCCTTTTGGTACTCTATAAAGCCTAATTCATTATTGTTAATGTTGGCTCCATCCATATGGGACATCATGTAACAAAACACATTCGGAAGTTTCTTCTTATTTAGCGGAAAAAGCAAAATAATATGGTCCATGAGCATCAAAGCTGATAGGATGAAGATTTCTTCACTATTTTCAACAATTTTGGTCATAATGGCCTACCTTTTGACTGGGCTCCTCATGCTTTGGGCGCGACACTTAACTTTTGGTCATCTTCAACCTTATTTGTTATGAAGTATTATAAACTTGTTTTGTAGGGCCTTTCTACTCAACATCAGGGGCATGATTTAACTAGCGAAATATCTTCTTCAGTTTGAAAGGTGAGAGTTATCACTCATCATCCGCTCTTGTCCCGTGTTGAAGCCCTAACACTTTTTCTTCAATTCGGGATTTGATTACATGGACACAGGTTGCACGGAGCTCAGAAAAGATGAAAATAGGAAGTTGTCTTTCTTCCTAATGGTAACTTCCTTCCAATATTTGGTTGCTTCTCAAGCAAAATATCCATGAATCCTTTTTCTCAATGGTGTCCTTATGAGCGTCAATATTTTCATTTAATTCTAATAAATGAAGATTATTATTTATTAATCATTAGTAAGTTTATAATCATAATTAAGCTCAAATTCTTAAAGTAATTAAGCTGAACCTTCTTGTAAGCTTATCTTTTCAACATGTCAAGAAATTTGATACAAGAACCATAATTGTTTAGGACAACAACTAAAAATTAAGAAAGCATTCAGGACTAGTATGGGATGGGCATGCATGTTCAGCATCTATAGATGAGAAAATTAGAAAAAATAAAAAAAAAATTCAAATCACATGGAGGACAAGGTTACAAGTCACACAAGAGATTAAAACTCTCCATAGAATCAGCCAAAGCGATCCATAGCTTTAATCTATACTTAATATAAAGAACCAAACAAAGGACAATGAAGAAGAATAATCTTGCTACAAATCAAGAAATAGATGATAGAATTCACAAAAATTTTGATCTTTCCTAACACAATGACAGAGAATCTTGCTTGCACTCCACACATCACACCAACAAATATGAAGGGAGAATAACCTGAGAGCAATTACAACAAATCAAGAAACTGACTACAGATTTCACAAAATATTTTGATCTTTTTAAACACAATAACAGAGGATCTCGCTTACGGCAAACATATTCAACTAACAAAGACGAAGAGAAAATCTGAAAATGTTTGCTTGGTAAGTTCAACTAAACTTTGTTGTTGTTGTTGTTGTTATTATTATTTAAGTAATCATATATTATGATCATTGTTGCATATCATGCAGCTAACAAATATTTCATATTTCTATTATTAATCTGGTTTTCATGAATGCAATCACAACAAAAAGTTGAGGAAAGAGAAACACATTACCATTTTTTACAAAGAGACGGTCAAATAATAATTGTTTGAGAAATTTATATGCTTATCACACATTTCTTTCGAGCATACATATCTAACACCTAAAATTTGGCATATATATTTATAATATTTGATGTTATATATTTATGTATAAAAATATATATTTTACTTCTAAGAACTCAATAATATAATATTTTTGATGTGATATTAAAGATTGAAATGCTATACACGTAAATATAAAAGTTTAGATGTAATTATGTTTTAATCTCCTTGGTGCATAGGCCACAACTTGTTGGCGTCTAGGCATCAGCCTTGCGGTCGCATAGGCGCTAACTTATTGGGCGCATAGGCACTACCCATCTTGGCGCATAGGAGCCAGACAATCCGAGCGCCTGGCGCCCAGGTATTGGGCGCCCAAGCCCCTCCCATATCATACCTACCAGCTCAACCATTCCTACCTATCCGCTCATTTTCTACCCAACACTACCATTTGTTATCTAACACCCCTTAATCCTTACCTATCACAATCTTAAGGATACAAATTGCACCAACTGGAGGAGAGTAAAGCACTTTCAATTCCTTCCATCCTAACTTCCAATCTAAATATTAACTCTTCCTTATCTCAATTCATTCTCATAGTTCATCAGGATTGTGAATTTCTTACCGGTGAGGATCAAAAACTTTCTTCTCATTTTCTTTGATTTGCTATTCTTTGAGAAATTAAGAAGAATACGGTTTTAATAGGGATTTAAGAGAAATTTTTTTTTTTAACCTTTGATTTTCTCGTTTCACCCAACCTTTCCATTTTACTCTATTTATCATTTCTTTTGAAATGACTCCTTAAAAAAATGAGGAAAAACCCCCTCATCATTTGATTCTAAGAAATAAATTAGCCTTGAAGCTGATACCCACTATCAGGAATTCTTAGTATCCAAAATTTTGATTCCAGAGAGGGGATTTGTGATTCCTGGGGGGGGGGGGGGGGGGGGGGGGGGGAGTAGTGACTATTATCACTAGGAGAGAATGGGAGAAACTGTGACAGGAGAGGGGGATTGCAGTGATTTCTATGGCGAGGGGTTTTTTTGCTATAACTTAAAAGAACAAAGAGATGGGAAAGTCTTGGTGAGGGGAAAGTGGGTACATTTTCATTCTTCTATTATTAATTCCTTTTTGATCTTCCTGAATCCCCAAAGCCTTTTATTCTGGATTTATTACTTTTGTTTATGAGTCTGCCCTTTCTTAAATTACTAAACTTTTTATTGATGGGCAATGGGAGTGGAAAATGAGAAAGCAAAAAAAAAGTAAACTTTCTTTCTGCTGCTCTAAATGCAGAATCTAGATCATGTCATTACTTCGTTTCCGCCAAATTTTCACCTACCACAAATCTAAGTGAGGTTTGCAGGGAGAGGATGATTGAAGTATTATATTCAGGCAGAGAAACCCATTGAGGTAGGGCAGCTCATGCACACCTTAATTTGTAACACTCTTAGAGGAGAATCTATTATTGGATTGGGTCTCCCAACATGGATATTTGCCAAGTGTGAGAGTTAGGGTGGGGCCAAAATGAGAAATGGGAGGAGCAACTCCACCCTTTGAGGTTGATGACGAAGAAATCCATATATGGGTATAATGAGATGGCTTTTGGAAAGTTTGAGTTCTAAATGTCCCAATTCTTCCAAGCGGAGTACTCTCATCCTCGACCAAAGGCATTTGCTGCATTCACTGCCATACACAAGCATCTACATACACTTAGGATTCAAACATCATGCAGTGGGAGCAGCATAAGATATATCAGCAGCTGCAACATTCTATAGTCCAGCAGCAACGACATTTTGAGAATTTGGTCCAGTTCAATGTTGCTCAGTTGGAATTTTATAGTCGTGAGGGAAGAAAATTAGGCCTGAACCAGCGCAATTCTCGGCGTCACAGCTTTCTCCTAATTGTCTATAATATCTGCTAAGACATCTTTAAAATGTTCATAAGTACCCGTGCTCTGCAATTACACAAAAACATCTAGGAAAACATAAATAAAAATAAATAAAAGAAAATTACAAGAAAATTTAGACAGTTTTTATCATCTAATTCACACACATAAAAAATTTATGATAAAATCTTATAATTCCATGTATTGAGCTCTTCTTATTTTGGCAAACCATTTACCCAAGTAATCCACCATTACCCAAATTTCTTTCCTGACTGCATACTATTATGAGGGTGTGCGCCATGTGCAAAACACTTAATCCTTAGAATGTGTTTGAGTAGTTTCACTTGAAATAGACTAATGTTTGGTTTAATTTTGAATTGCTAGTCACACAAATTTATATTTTCAAAAGCTAAGTTGATTGAGTTCATGCTATTGAAGAGTTATCAAATTTTAACTTCTTAACTTAACTATAATTGCATTATCAGTCATCAAGTCCTTTTTATTTCTTAACTATAATTGCATTATCAGTCATCAAGTCCTTATAAAATGCAGTAAAAAAATTTAGCATCTTTTTTTTATAAGCATCATTAAGAATTTGTCTTGCATCTTTGTTTACTTGTAGTTAGCATTTTAATTGGTGTACTCACAACTTTTTGCTTGCTTTAGATTATTTTATGCGTTTTGCATTGTATTTCATTAGACTAACACTCATTTAGTATTGATTTGCCCTTAGGCTATTTTATATCCTTAAAATGGCATTTAGACTAGCACCAATAATGAACACTTTATATTTCCAGGCAATGCACACAAGATTATACACCTTATCCTGATTATGAAGCACCTTCTTTTAATGGAGTATTAAATTCTACAAAACTTTGAATCAGATGAATTAAATGGGCGGCATAACATAAAAATGGTGATACTAGATTAAACTTAAAAGCTTAAATTAGGGTATTTTGGAATACAAAAACACAGAGAGAGAAAAAAGTACTATTTTTATTTGGGTTAAAATAAAACATTCAATAATGGCCAACCATACCTCCATCTTTTATGATCACCCTAATTACAGCATCTAATCCAATGCAACTTCTGAGAAACCTACTATAAATATTTTTTGGGTAAATGCCTTGAGAAATTAGATATGTGAAAAGTCTTGCCCTTAGTGAGATTCCCACCCCTATCGTTAATGTTGTTCATAATAGAGAGAAAAAAAAAGTACTATTTTTATTTGGGTTAAAATAAAAGATTCAATAATGGCCAACTATACCTCCATCTTTTATGATCACCCTAATTACTGCATCTAATCCAATGCAACTTCTGAGAAACCTACTGCAAATATTTTTTGGGTAAATGCCTTGAGAAATTAGATATGTGAAAATAGTGCAAAGTCCAAGTCTTGCCCTTAATGAGATTCCCACCCCTATCGTTAATGTTGTTCATA
>NW_018246347.1:0-320 GCF_001263595.1 Phalaenopsis equestris
TTAATTTTTTTCTTTGAAAGATTTACATATAAGACAGTGAATTTAGATTGGAGATTGTTAATGGCTCGGATATCGATTCAAATTTTGGCTCATAACGAGAGAAGATTGAAATAAACGAGCGAAAATATGAGCTAAAGTTTTGAATCAAAATTTTTCAGGCCGATTTCGAGTCATACATGAAACAGCTCGAGCTAACTCTAGATTGGCTCTTAGTATGTTTCTTTTTTATTTATAAACATTTTATATATCATGTTAAGAATAATTGAATATAACAAATCATGAGCCAATTGAAAACCGATTTTCCGCTAGAATAGATCCAA
>NW_018246348.1:0-13067 GCF_001263595.1 Phalaenopsis equestris
AAAGAGTAGACTGAGATAGAAAGAGATGGAAGTAATAGAGAAAGAGTAGTCTGAGATAGAAAGAGATGGAAGTAAGAGAGAGGAACCGTGTGAGGGTGGGAGAGTGGTAGTGAGATAACAAATTGAGAGAGATAATAAGCAATCGTAAGAGAGTGATAGAAGAGGAAGAGCGATAGAGAACTTTCTCTCCCACTTTTTTCTCTTTCTCCATCCCTCCCTCAATGAAATAAATAGAGAGATGGATAGAGAGAGATAGAGGCTGAGAGTGAGTAAGAAGGAGATAAGAGAAGTGGTTAATAGCATTAGAGAGAGAGGGAGAAAGAGAGCAAAAGGGATAGAGAGATAGATGTCCCTCACTGTCTCTCCCTCACTAGCTCACGCAAGAGAGAGTGTTAGGGAGGGAGGGTTGGAGAGAGAGGGAGGAAGAGAGAGGGAGAAAGAGGGCGAGAAGAAATAAGTGAGTGAGGTGGTGAGTGAGAAGGATGGGAGGACAATAGATTGAGCAAGTGAGAAAATTGAGAAAGAGAGACAAAGAGAGAGAGGGGGGAATAAAAAGTTGTAGAGGAAAAAAGATAAAGGCAAAAGACTGTGTGAAAGAAGAAAAAAGGAGAAAGAGTGAGGCAAAAAGATATTAAAAGAGAAAAGTGAGAAATTTAGAGGGAGTCAGATAGAGAGAGCCAATAAGAGAGAGGGGAGATGAGTGAGAGATAATGAGAGAAAGGAAGATAAAAGAAGTGGAGAGCCAGAATGAGAGCAAGAGTGAGAGTGTGGTGGAGCAAGAGAAAAAAACTGAGAGATGGAGAGGAAGAGAGTTGAAAGGGTGAGAGAGAGAGAGAAAAGAGAGTGTGTGAGAGATAGTAATGTGAAGAGGGAGAGAGGTAGAAAGTAAGGGAGAAAGAGGGAGAAGGTTTATGAGAAAAGAAGAGAGAGAGAGAGGGAGAGAGGAGATAGAGGAGAAATATAGAAGAGAGAGAGGGAGAGAGGAGATAGAGGAGAAATATAGAAGAGAGAGAGGGAGAGAGGAGATAGAGGAGAAATATAGAAGAGAGAGAAAGAGTAGACTGAGATAGAAAGAGATGGAAGTAATAGAGAAAGAGTAGTCTGAGATAGAAAGAGATGGAAGTAATAGAGAAAGAGTAGTCTGAGATAGAAAGAGATGGAAGTAATAGAGAAAGAGTAGTCTGAGATAGAAAGAGATGGAAGTAAGAGAGAGGAACCGTGTGAGGGTGGGAGAGTGGTAGTGAGATAACAAATTGAGAGAGATAATAAGCAATCGTAAGAGAGTGATAGAAGAGGAAGAGCGATAGAGAATGAGAAAGAGATGAGGAGATAGAGAGAAGGAGAGAAGAGAAAGTTTGATATATCTGAGATAAAAAAAGAAAGTGAGAGAGATAGGTAATGTAGAAGAGAGTTTGAGATAAAAAGATCTAGAGATCAAGAGCAAAATATAGTGAACTGAAAAAAAATGAGAGTGAGAAGGGAGAGAGCAAGAGTTAGATTAGGAGAGAAATTTTTTTCTTCTCATCTCTTCCCTTTTTATCTCACTAAGGAGGGGGGAAAGAGAAAAGGAAGTAGAGTAAGAGAGAAAGCAAATTGGAGAGAGGGGGAGAGAGGGAGAGGGATGGAGAGAAAGGTAGTGGGGAGAGAGTAAAAGAGAGAGGGAAGGAGAAGAAAGCAAGAGAGAGAGAGGGAGAGAGTGGGGTTGGAGAGGACAATGTGAGGAGTGGCAGAGAGGGAGATATAGAATGGGAGAGATAGGAAGATAGAGTGAGAGGGAGGTAGAGAGGGAGAGAGTGAGAAAGTGAGTGAGGGAGAGAAAGAGAAGAGAAGCTGAGTGAAGGAGGAAAGGAGAGAGAAGAGTGAGAGAGGATGGGGTATAGGGTGGGTAGGGTAAAAAGAGAACAATGTGAGAGAGTAGGGAGAGGGTAAGATAGAGAGTGAGAGAAGAGGGAGTGTGATGCAAAATTAGAATGAGATGAGGGGAGGGAGAGAAGGATAGTTGAGAGCAGAAGAAGAGAGGAAGTGTGAGAGAGTAAGAGAGTTACAGAGGGTGGGGAGAGTGGGAAGTGAGCAAGAGAGAGAGAGGGAGGATCAGAAGAGGGAGAGGGAGGAGAGAGGAGAGGGAAATGGAGAGGCAGAGGGAGAGGGAGAGAGATAGAGAGATGAAGAGAGACATAATGGGAGAAGCAAGGGATAGAGACCGACAGTGAGAGAAAGTGGGAAGGAGAGAGCGAAAAGAAGGAAGAGAAAGAGAAATGAGGAGAGGTGGTGTGAGAGTGACAGAAAGCAAGGAAGAGTGAAATGGGGGGAGATAGAATGAAAGAAAGAGTTAGAGAGAGAGGGGAGGCGAGGGAATGATGGGGGAAGAGAGACAATAAGAGGTGTAAGGCTAGAGAGAGTGAGAAAAAATAAGTGAAAGAGATAAAATGGGAGGAGACAGATAGAGAGAATAAGAGAGACAAAGAGATATCTCTCTATTCTCTCTTTTCTCACTACCCCCTTCCATCACACACTTCCTCTGTCTAGTCTCTTAGTACTCTCCCTCTTATTTCTTTATCTCTCTCCCTCCATCTCTCTAACTGTATTTCTCATCTCCAACTCTTAATTTATCTCATACACTCTCTCTTTTTCTCTCTCCCTCTTCCCCTCTAATTTATCTCTATTCACTTTCCCTCTCTCCCATTCTCTCTTTCTCTCACTTCTCCTCCCTCCCTCTCACACTTGCAAGGGAGAGTCCGAGTGAGAGGAGAGATATGGAGGAGAGGTATCAAGAAAAAAAGTGCAAGGAAGAGTAAGAGAGATTCTGAGAGAGAATGGGGCGACCACTCTCCCACATTAACTCTCACTCTTTCTATTCCAATTCTTTCCCTCTTTTCTTACTCACTTGATCACTCTTTTATTCTTATCTTCTTCTCTCTCACTCTCTCACACTCTCTTCCCACTATCTCTCTCTCTTTCTTTCAAACTATTAAAATATCTCTTTCTCCCAATCCTTGTCTATCTCTCTTCACTCTTTACCCTCCCTCCTTCTCTTTCCCAATATCTCTCTCTTTTCTACATGTCCCGCTCAGTCTCTCTCCCTCTCACTTTTCATCATTCTATCTCACTCACCTCTTTCATTCTATCCCTTAATCATTATCCCTCAGTTTATGTCTCTCCTTGACTCCCTATATCTACATCTATCTCTATCACTTCTCACTTGCCATCTCTCGTTGTCCCTCTCTTTATTCCCTCTATTGTACTTGTTAGCTCTCTCCCGCTCATCAGTCACAAACTTCCTCTTCTTTTGCTTTCGCTCTCTTGCTATCACTCTATCCCTCTCACTCTTTCACTCCTGATCTCTCCCTCTATCTTTCTCTCTTTCTCTTACACTTTCTCTTGCTTAATCTTTATATATCTCCTCTTATTGCTTTGATATCTCTCATTGTCTCTCCCTCAATCTCTTCTTTCTCTATCCTCTCTTTGACTTTCCTCTCCCTCAATCATGCTCTTTCTCTCTCTCTATCCCTCCACCCCTTTCCCTTCCTCTCACTTTCCTCTCTCTCTCTTTCTTGTACTATCAACTTCCCTCACGCTGTCACACGATATCTCTGTATCCCTCATTCCCTCTAACTCTATCCCTATCCATCTTTATCCCACCATCCCTCCTCTTCTCTCACTCACTTTTTCACCCTCTCTCTCATTTACTCCTCCTTCTATCTCAATGTTAAAATCTCTCCCCTCCCCCTTTATTTGTTGCTCTATACCTCTCTCTCCCTGTATCTCTTGCACTTACCTCTTAGTTTCTCTCTCTTTCTCTTACTTTCTTGCTTCCTCCCTCCCTCTTCTCTTCTCTCTCCCACACTCTCTTTATCTCTCTTTGCACTCTACCTCTTTTTTTGCTCTCTCACTTTCTATCACTATCTCTCTCTTTTCTCTCAATTCATCCCTCTCACTTTCTCACTCTCTCTATTTCTCTCTCTCACCTCTCTTCTTCCTTCTTATTTCTTCTCTCCCTTGCTAGCTCATCTTTCTCTCTCTCACACTCCTCTCCCTTTATCCACTCTATATATTATCTTATTCTCTTTTCGCTCTCTCAGTATTTCTTTTTCACACACTATCTCATTGTCTCTCTACATGTACCTCTTTGCCACTCCCTCAATCTCACATGCTCTTTCTTCTCTCTATCTCTCCATCTCTCTATCTCTATATATATCACTTTTCTCTCACTCAGTATCTCTCTCTCTTGTCTCACTCAATATCTCTTTATCCGTCTCTCTCTATATCTCATTAACTATCTCACACCATCTCTCATTATCTCTCACGCTCACTCTCTCTGTCAACTCTCTCTCCCTCCTTCCCTCTCGATAAAAAAACAAGAAAAAGAGGAGAAATAAAGAAATAAAAAGGAGATAGAACTCTGTTTCTTTCTCTTGCTCTTCTCTCTCTCTCTCTCTCATTCTCTAACTCTCTCTTTTCCCTTCCTCCCTCCCTTTCTCTCTATTTTTCTCTTCCTCCTCTCACTTTCACTCATCACTATCACTCTCCCACTCTCTTCTCTCTCTTGTGATGCAGCGGGAGCGAGAGAAAGAAAGAGAGGAGGGCAATAGTCATGATGAAAGATAGTGAGAGGAGTGAGAGATAATGAGAGACAGTGTGAGAGAATTATAATGAGAACGAGATTAAGGGAGAGAGAGAGAAAGGAGAGAGGGATAGAGTGAGATACGGAAAGGGAGAGAGATATGGAGGGTGAGACACATAAAGTGGTATTAAGAGGGGGAAAAAGTGAGAGGAAAAAGAGAGAGTGTGTGTGTGTGTTTACTAGAAAAATAGTGGGAGGGAGGGAGGGAGATCGAGAAGGAGAGCGAAAGTGAGAAAGGAAGGAAAGGGAGGTGGTTGTGAAGAAGAATGTGAGAGAGTAGGGAGAGAGCAAGAGTGAGAGAGTGAGAAAAGCAGGATATCTTATGAGAATGTGAAAGATACGAGGGAAGAGAGTGGGTAAAAGTTAGCAAAAATGAGGGAGTGGCAGAGAGAAAGTGAAAGAAGAAGAGTGAGAAATATAAAGGGAGAGCATGTGAGAGAGCAGGAGAGGGAAAGCTAAAAAAGATAAATAGTAGATTAAGAGAGAGAGGAGGAGAGAAGAGAGAGAGAGAGATGCATAGTTAGAGAGAGAAGATAAAAGTCGTAAGAGAGAGAGAGGCTGAGAGTTGGGGAGCTTCAAAGGATGAGAGAGAGTAAGAATGGAGAGAGAAAAGTGAGAAAGAAAGCGTGGAAAAGTCAATGAGGAAGCAAGGAGAGAAAGTGCTAGGAGAGATAGAGAGATGAAGCGAGAGGAGAGAGAATGATGAAGAGAATGAAAGTGAGTCGGGGTGAGAGAGTAAATGGGAATGAGCTAAAAGAGAAGTGTGAGGTGATAGAGTGAGGGAGAGTTTGAAAAAATATAGCATGAGTAAGGAAGAGAGGGAGAGATAGAAGAGATAGAAGAGAGTAGAAGAGAGAAGAGAGAGAAGGAGAAGAGTGACGTGAGTGAGAGAGAGACAGGGGGAGAGGAGATGGGGAGGGAAGGAGAGAGAGTGTGAGAGAGCTGGAAAGGTAGAGAAAGAAATCAGATGGCGAGAGAGAGTGAGAGGGTTTTAAAGAGTGAGAGACAGTAAGAGACCAAAAGAGAGAAAATAGCAGGTTTTTGAGAGAGTGGAGAGAGATAGACTAATAGAGAGATAGAGAGAAACAGGCAAAAGAGGTTAGAGAGATTGTGCGTGTGTCAGAGACAGAAAGGAATTGAAAGAGTGGGGGAGAGAAGAGTGATAGACGGAGGGAGAGAGTGAGAGAGATAAGAAAAAGGGAGTAAGGGATTGCAAGATAGAAATCTTTATAGAGTGAGAGAAAGAACGTCCCTCTCTACTCTCTCTCTTTCGTCTCACACTATCTCTACTTTTACTTTTCTTTCTTGCTCTCATTCTTTCTCCCTCTCCCTCCCTCTCTACTCACTCTCTCTCAATCTCCCTCCCTCACTCTTTTCTTTGTTGTCTCTTACTCACCCCACCCTCTATCTCACTCTCCCTCAATCGCTCCCACCCTCTTTCTTTGTTCTCCACTCTATCTCTTTATCTTTTCCCTTTCTCTCTCTTTCTTTTTATCACACCCTCTCACTCCCTTTTTAACTCTCTCATCCTCATCTCTCTCTAGCTCTTTTGTCTCTCACAATATCTCTCCTTTCTTTCTCACCCTCCCCCATTTACATTTATTCTCACTCTCTCTATTTATTTATCTTTCTCTCCCAATCCCTCACTATTGCTCTTCCTCTAGCTATTTTTATATTTATTTCTCTCTCTCACTTTCTCTCCTTCATGTTCTATCTCATTTGTTCATTTTCTCTTACCCTTCCTCTCCCCTCCCTTTCTCTCTCTTTCTCTACTCTCTTTATCTTTCTTGCTCTTTTCTCTCTCCCTCCATTGCTCTCACTTTCACAACTCTCTCTCACTCTCAATAGAAGTGTGAGAGAGTTGAAGGTAAATGGCCGCTCTTTCTCTCCCTCTCTAACTCCCCCTTCTCTTATTCACTCTCACTTTCTCTTTCTTGTTCAATCTCTCTATTACTCTTTTTATGTCTCTATCCCTCACTCTCTTACTTTCTCTCTTACCTCACTCTCCACCTCTCTCTCACTCTTTATTCTCATTCTCTCTCTTCTCTCTTTTCTCTCTCTTCTCTTTCTTTCACTCTTCTCTTTATCACTCTCTCTTTTGCCTTTATATATCTCCCACTCTCTTTGTTGCTCTTGCTTGCCCACCTCTTTTCACTCTCTCTATCGCAACATGTCTATTTCTAGGTCACATTTTACAACCCTCCCTTATTAACTTTTTTCTCTCTCCCTATCTTCATTCTCTCAATCCAATAGCGTATGTGCGGAGTGAGGGATTGGAAGATAGCTCCCTCTCTCTTTCTTAAACTATCTCCCTTCTCTCTCTTATGCTCTTGCTACCTCTCCCACCTTTCCTCACTCATTGCCTCTTTCTCCCTCTATCATGGTCCATTACTTTCTTTTGTTCCCTTTAACTTAGAGATAAAGAGAGAGAGAGAAGTAAGAAAAAATGTGGGGAGGTTTAACAGGATAGAGAGACACTGAGAGTGTGAGAGAGAGAGAGAGGGAGAGAGAGAGAGAGAAAGAGGGTGAGAGTTTTGAAGGGAGGCTAAAAGTGAGTGAAGGATGGAGAGATAGATAATTACAAGGAGTTACAAGGAGGGAGGGGAAATGAGGGGTTAGGATGATGAGAGAGATAAAGAAGAGAGGGAAAGTGAGACAATGAGGAAAGAGA
Organism: Phalaenopsis equestris; assembly: GCF_001263595.1. Lineage (NCBI taxonomy): Eukaryota > Viridiplantae > Streptophyta > Magnoliopsida > Asparagales > Orchidaceae > Phalaenopsis > Phalaenopsis equestris. Next base: position 7,293 of record NW_018246348.1, read on the forward strand.
GACAATGGTCCATCACTCTCTCACTTTTTCTCCTTCATGTTCTATCTCATTTGTTCATTTTCTCCCACCATCCAACTCCCCTCCCTTTCTCTCTCTTTCTCTTCTCTCTTTCTCTTTCTTACTCTTTTCTCTCTCCTTTTATTGCTCTCACTTTCCCAACTCTCTCACTCTAAATAGAAGTGTGAGAGAGTTGAAGGTATATGGCCTCTTCTTCTCTCCCTCTCTAACATCCCTCTCTCTTGTTTGCTCTCACTTTCTCTTTCTTGTTCAATCTCTCTATTACTCTCTTTAACTCACTATTTATTCCTCTCTCTCTTACTGTCTCTCTTACCTCACTCTCCTCCTCTCTCCCGCTCTTTATTCTCATTCTCTCTCTTCTCTTTCTTTCATTCTTCTCTTTATCACTCTCTTTTTCTCCTTTTACCACTCTTCACTCTCTCTATCTCAACATGTCTCTTTCTAGGTCACATTCTACAACCCATTCACATTCTACAACCCTAGCTTATAAACTTTTTTCTCTCTCCCCATCTTCATTCTCTCAATCCAGCGAGACATAGCGTGTGTGTGGAGTGAGGGATTGGAAGATAGCTCCCTCTCTGTTTCTAAAACTATCAACCTATTCACCATCTCCTCTCTTTCCTCTCTCTTATGATGTTGCTGCCTATCATACCTTCCCTCATTCATTTCCTCTTTCTCCCTCTGTCTTGACTTAAAGATAAAGAGAGAGAAAGAAGTAAGAAAAAAAGTGGGGAGGTTGAAAAGGATATAGAGACACTAAGAACGTTAGTGAGAGAGAGAGAGTGAGAGGGAGAAAGAGGGTGAGTGTGAGAGTTTTGAAGGGAGGCTAAAAGTGAGTGAAGGATGCGGAGATAGATAATGAGAGGGAGTTACAAGGAGGGAGAGGAAATGAGGGGAGAAGAGGATGAGAGAGAGATAAAGAAAGAGAGGGAAAAAGAGACAATGAGAGAGGTGTGAGAGGAAAAGAGTGTTAGAGAGGGTAGGGTAGAGAGAGATAAATTTGAGAGAGAGAGGGAGATAGAGCAAGATGGAGAAGGATAGATAAAGCATAAAAAGATTAAGAGAGAAAAAGAAGAGAGAACGATTAAGAGAGCAAGAGAGACAGAAAGAGAAAAAAAGTGAGAGACTGAACATAGAGAGCAAAATCGTAAGTGAGAATGGATGGTTAAGAGAGAGATAAAGATGAGAGAGAAGCGAGTAAAGGAGTGAGGAGAGGTTAAATGGAGTCAGAGAAGTTAGTGAGTGAGAGAGAGCAAGTGAGGGACTAAGAGAGAGAAGGAGTGGGTTAGAAATAAAGTGAGAGGGAAATAGGTATCGAGCAAGAGAGAGTGGAGGACAGTAAGAGGAACAGAAGACATATAAAGGAAGACATAGAGAGTGAAGTAGAGAGGGAGAGATAGAGTAAGGGAGATAGAAAGAGAGAGATAGGGAGATAGAGAGGAGAGTGAGGGAGATACAGTGAGGAGAGAGTGAGAGAAAGATAAAAGAAAAGAAGAATAGAGAGAGCTTGAGAGAGGTAGAGTGTGAAGGAAGAGAGAGAGATAGAGAGTGAGAGGAGAGTGAGAGAGAACAATGGAGAGATGGAGAGAGTTAGAGAGAGTAAGATAGAAGAAAAGGAAGGTGGTTGAGATAGAGAGAGAATGAGAAGGAGAGAGAGATGGAGAGAGAGGAGGAAGGGAGAGGGAATGGGAGAGAGGAGGAGGGATAAAGAGAAGGAGAGAGAGGGATGGAAAGAGGGAGAGAGAGCTATGAAGGGCTGGAGAGGGAGAGCATGAGGCAGAAAAGTGAAGTAGAAGAGAGATATAGAAAGAAAGAGTGAGGGAGAAAGAGAGAGTGAGAGAGATGCAAAGCTAAAGAGAGGAGAGCACAAGAGAGAAAGTAAGAGTGAAAGAGTGAGAGAGATTATAAGGGAGAAATGATGATATAGAGAGTGGGGGAGAAATAGAGAAGAGGGAGAGAATGAAAGTCTCCCTCTAAAAATTTTAATAACTCCCTTATTCCCTTCAACTCCTCTCCCTCTCTTTTCTATCTCTTATCTTTTCTCAGTGTCTCACACATCTACTTCCTCTTCATCTCTCTCCTGCACACCTCCCTCTTTCACTCTATCTCTCAAACTCTCTCTCAATGTTTCTTACTTGCTCTATATTTATCTCCATTTCTCTCTTACACTTTTTCTACCTCTCTCCTCACTCTCTCTCTTTCTCTTATGATCTCTTATTCTCTCATTCTCTCTATCTATTTTTTTCTCTCTCACCTCTCTCTCTCTTACTCTCCTCTCTCTTTATATCATAAACACTTTATCTACTCTTTCTTTTCTCCCTCTCTTTCGACTTCTTTATCTCCTGCCCTCCCTCACTTCTCTCTCTCTCTCCAACTCCCTATCCCTCTACCTCTCATTCTCTCTATCTCTTTCTTATTCTCATTCCCTTCTCGCTCCATTCTCTTCATCGCACACTCTCTCTCACATACTACCTCCATCTACCTCCATCACTTGCACTTGCACACTTGCGTTGCTCTCTCACACTTGACATATCTCTCCATTTCCCTCTCAGTTGCTCTTTATCTCTTTTACTCACCTCTCTCTTGATCTCTTGTTATACCTCTCTCTTTACAAATCTCCCACTCTCTCTCTCACTCCCTCTTGCTCTCTCTCTCTCCTCTCTCTCACTCTCTTTTGTTCTATCAACCACTCTATTTACATATCTCCCATCTCTCTTTCTCGCTCTCTCTCTTTCTCTCTTTCACTATCTCTTTCTTTATCTCTATCTCTCACCCTTTTCCTATCCCTATACCTCGCTCTCTCCCATTCTAATCTCTTTATCACACACACACACAATCTCTTCCTTCTCCCCCTCCCTCCCTTCATGTCCTTCTCTGTCCCTCACTCTCTCCTCCCCCTTCCTCCTCTCTAAACTCTTTCATCCTCACACATAATTGAGATAGATAATGAGCAAAAGAAAGAGAAGGATAGGAATGGGCAGAGAGAGGTAGAGAGTAGAGAGGGCGGGAGGGTGAGTAAAATGGGACAGTGTCTCACTAGCTCTCTCTTTCTTTCTTCCTATCATCACCATTTTCTTCTCTCCATCTCTATCTCTCCTCCCCCTTCCTCCTCTACCTCTTGTCTCACCTCTCTTTCTCTCTCTTCTCTCTTGCTCACCTTTCATACTCAAACATTATTTCTCCTCTCTCATTGTTTCATTTCATTTTTCTCTCCAAATTTTTTTATTTCACTCTCACTCTCACTCATTCTCTCTCTATTTCCCCTTCCTCTGCCTTCTTCCTTTACATTCTCTAGAATGAGAAAGAGAGTTAAAGAGAGATAATGAGAAAGAGAAAGTAAGACACTCTCACATACTTTCTCTACTCTCTCTCCTTCTCTCTTCATACTCCATCTTCCTCATGTTTCTCTCTTGTCTTACCTCTCTTTCTCTCTCTTCTCTCCTGCTCACCTTTCATACTCAATCATTATGTCTCCTCTATCTTTTTTTCATTTCATTTTTCTCTCCAACTTTCTCTTTCTGTCCCTCTCACTCTCCCTCATTCTCTCTCTCTTTCCCCTTACCCTGCCTTCTTCCTTTCCTTTCTCTAGAAAGAGAAAGAAAGTTAAAGAGAGACAAAGAGAAAGAGAAAGTGAGACACTTTCTTCATACTTTCTCTACCTCTCTCTTTCTCTCACAATCTTTCTTTTACCTATTTATTTCTTGTTCTCTTTAACTTCTTTTTATCTCCATTACTCTATCCCCCTCATGTTCTCTCTCTCTCTAATCTATCTCACTCTCTCTGCCTCCTTTTTTCTCTATCTCTTCATCCCTCTCTCTTTCCAAGCCTTCATTTCACTCTCTCACCTCCAATTTCTTTATCTCTCTCTCTCTCACACACACACACACACACATTTGGTCTTTTCGTCTCTCTCCCCCTTCCACTCTTCTCTTGCTCCCTCACTCATTTTCTCTCTCACCCATACCATAAAGTGATGTGTTTATATAAGAGAGAGTGAGTGTGAAAGAGTGAAATCTCTCATGCATGTCTCTCTCTTTTATTTCCTCCCTCCATCACACCCCCCCTCACTTCTCGCTTGCACTTTCCGCCTTAGTCTAGCTCTCTCCCTCTCTAGCGAGAGGGATAGTGAGAGAAAAAAGAAAGTAGAAGAGAGGGAGAGAAAGTGAGGGAGTGATAAAGATGGAGAGGCAGGCCAGAGAGAGCCAAATCTAAAGAGAGAGAGAGAGGAGAAACTAAGTACTGAAAGAGATGGAGAAAGGAGAGGAAAAGGAGAGAGATAGTGATGAAGAGAGAGCACAAAAGAAATGAGAAGAGATAAGATGCCCTCACTCTCTCTATCCCATTTCGTCCCTATATCTCTCCTCACTCTTTTAGCTCCCTCTCCAAAAGGGAGAGTGATAGCGAGGGGGGAGAGAACATATTTAAAGTAGGGGTTAGAAAGATGGGGTTGGAAGGAGGGAGAGAGGGAGAGAGATGGTTCATGAGAGAATAGGAGGAAAATATAGAAAGTGTCTGTGAAGAGAAAGTGAGTAATGGAGGGAGGCAGAGAAGGTGAGAGTAGAGTGATAGAGGGTGGACAAGAAAGGGAGGCAGGCTTTCCTTCTCTCTCTCAGTCTCTTATTTTACTTCTCTCGCACTCACCGCTATTCCAGACATTTGTACTCATAATCAAACCTTCTCTCTATCTCTCTCTCTCTTGTTTCTCTCACTCCCTTTATGCTCCCTCTCTTGCCTCTCCTACTAGCTCTCCTTTTCTTCACTCGCACTTTCCCTTAATCTTTATCTTTCTACTTGTCCCTATAACACACTCTCCTTACCACTCCATTTTTCTCATTCTCTCTCCCTACTACTTGTTCTCTCCCTCCCTCATTCCCTCCTTGCCTCCCTCACTCCCCCTCCCTCTTGTATTATCAATCTCTTATGGTCTCTCAATGTTTGTATCTCATATGTTCTCTCTTGTATCTCATATGTTCTCTCTTGCTTGTTCTCTTCTCTCTCTCACTCACACACTCTCTTGTTCTCCACCTCTCACTCTCTCTCGATCTCTTCATCTCTCACTATCTTTCTCTCTTGCTTGTTCTCTCTTTCTTACTCTTTCTTCTTTATCTCCCCTCTCTATCATCCCCTCTCTATCTTTCAACTCTCTCACATGCTTGCTCTCTGCCCACACTCTCTCTTACTTTCTCTCTCACCCTCCCTCCCTCTTTTCTCTTTCTCTGCCCCTCTCTGCCTCTCTCTTCCCCTATCCTAAACTTTTTTACTCTCTCACTTTATCTCTCTATCTCTAGCTCTATCTCTCTCTTAGCGTCACTCCCATTTTAAATTTCTCTCACTCTAAAGCTCTTTCGTACTCTCTCTCTTCCATTCTCTCACTCTCCCTTCTCTTCCTTTCCATCTCTTTTTCTCTCATACTCTTTCTTAAAGCTCCTTCACTCCCTCCCTCCCTCCTAGCCTTAAAAAAGAGGGAGTGGGAGAGAGAGTGAGAGAGACAATGATAGAGAGCGTGTGAGATAGAAGCATAAAGAGCTCTCACTCGCTATCTCTCTCGTCCTCACTTTCTTGTAATTTCTCATTCTCTTCACTTCTCAAATAAGATAATGAATTATTGAGAAAGAGAATATTGATAGGGAGAGTGAGGGAGTAAGAGAGATAAGATATAGAGAGAAACAGAGAGAGAGGGAGAGAGAGATTGAGAGGTAGAGTGAAGAGAGAAAAAGATAAATAGAGAGATAGAGTAAGAGTTTGAGAGTGTGTGTG